>NW_020272848.1:356127-496901 GCF_003268045.1 Sipha flava | reverse complement strand
TCGGCGGTGTTTATTTGTTCGCGTATTGTGATAACGCGTCAAGTGACTAACGACCGTTCGATTGGGTTCGGGTGTGCGACGGCAGAAAACGTTATTGCTGTGGACAATGATTTTGTTATGCACAACGCGTCATATTATATTAGCACGCATTTATTTTTAGAAACACTTATCGCCCCTCGGTTTATTGCTGAGATCGAAGTGGAAACATTTAATCACCGTCAATTATTAACTATTAATTTTACGATCGCTGTAGGATCAGAGTTTACTAAGATCAAGTTGTTAACTTTAGGCACATGTTTACAAGAGTACAATGTTTTCTAGCGCAAACATGGAGCACATAAACAAAAAGAGAAGGTTATGCAACCATATTTTCGCCTAATTACCGCGAGCATGATTACATTCATGTTTCTATAAATAGCCTCATTTGTCCAGATTCAAAGTTTAAAGTTCACCTCTGCGATGGAAACCCGATCTTAGGACGGTACTTCGGTAGTAATTTAGTAGTCTCGGTTATTAAGCTACACCAAGGTGGTTTCTAAGAAGTAACACACAGGCTATAACTGTTGGCACTGAGTCTATCAGCTGTACTAAATGGTATGTGTTGTATTGAGTTTGTGAGAACTGAGAACTATATAATCGTATTTAGTGAGTAACGGATAAACTGTAAGCATTAACCAATGAGGGTTGAAAGCCGTTCCGCTCAATTTTCAAAAAATCTTACTACTGAGTCGGTCAGTCAACCCATGATATAAGCAATATGGTAGTATTAATCATAAATAATTCATACATTTTTACTTGCCACACTAAAAAAAAAAATATAGTTCACCGCCATTACGCCACACGTCGTATTTATGTCATGTGCACAAGAATAATAGATTAATAAAAATTTATAAAAATATAATTGTCTGAAAATACGAATTTTATTTTAATACGTTTTCACGCACGAAGTTAACGTGTCGATCGTCGAAAAGTTTTTTATCATTTGAAATGTTTATGATTTTATTTGAAATTGATAGATCTACCCTAATTATTATTTAAGCAGTTAACCTTATCAGTTCTTATTATATTTAGTAATTATGGTATATGAAGTATCGCAAAAAAAGAAAAAAAATTTATATATAATACACGAGTAAAAAATGAAATAAATGACTTAAGATACGTGCAACATCATTTTTCGGTGCCCAACCGGTTGTGCATGGTAAGATGCTCAGGCACGTCATATTGCGACATCAGCGAAATCATTCCAAACCGTCGCACCTGCCCAGTGGCGTAGCAATAGTGGTGAACTGTGCCTACGCCAGGAGCGCGAATCGCAAACCGGCCCAAAATTGTGCATAAGTCGTATTTTTATTCTACTATAAAATCGAAATTTTTCCATTATACTTTTTGTAATACGTAGTCGTTGTCTATTTTTAACTGGTTAAAAAGCGTTTTTTTCTAAGTTTACCAGGGGCGCTGTCAAGTCTTCCTACGTCACTGCACCTGCCGTCCGCACGGGCAACGTGAAGTATACACTTATCAAAGTGTTATGGCTGATGTTTTTCTATGAGTTTTTCCATGAAGATTCGATCAGGTTTTAGATAAAACCAAAATGAAAATCTACACTAACGTTCGAGTTACACAAATATCGCTGTCACTTTTCGGTGCGTAGCCATCATCGTTATTGAGATGATATTCGGCTTGCATTTCACTATTTGAAAACATTTAACGGAATCAAAAGCAAAACTATATATACACTCTCTGTTATGATTTTGATGAGTTTGGAAAGTTGATACCCGTATATGCGATGTGTGGTCATTCGGGTTAAAATTTTAATTTACGTGCGAGATTGCGAAGTTCACAAATGCGCATAAAATCAACTTGATTTGTATTTTCTCGTATTTTTCTAACGGAGTTTCGTATATATTAATTATTTAATATATTTTTATTTTTATGGACTCGATCGAACCACGTTAAAATATATAAATTGATTTCATTAATGTCGTACTCTGCAATAAATTGGACGGTTAAAATGTAAATGAAAACTGTTATTTTTTAATATGGATCCGATAAAAGTAAATTACGTTGGCTAACATGAAACCAAAGTTTGAACGCATTTAGGCATTTGGTGACTTAATGATGGTCTAATCGTCATCGTACTTAAAACAATGACACCGAAAAAACAAAATATTTGTATAGCTTTATATTTTAACGGATAGTACGAGATATACAATTTGGTAATACGATACGGAACAAATCGGGCCATCGGACGCGACCACAATATTGTTGTGAGCTGGCGCAACCCACCGGTGAAATTCTCTTTTGATGAAAGAAACATGAAAATAGCGGCTTTGATAAAATTAGCGTGTGGGGTGGCTTCAAAACTGTTGTTTGATTGTCGACTGTTGTCGATAGAGCAGAAGTATGTTAGCTAATAGCTGATCTTGTTTGTACAGACACTACATGCTTATAACGACAAGATAACATTTAATTTTACAGTTATACCGACGGGGTTGTGAGCATTTCACTTATATGAAATTTGAAGAAGGTTGCGTCGACTAATTGATGAACTGTGTCAATTTTCATCTCGGCCACACGGTACGTACTCATAGTTTTGGAAAAGAAAAAAAAGAAGCGTAACTATTTGTCTCTCAACCGATGACATTAATGTATACGAATATCTATATTAATCAATGTAAAAAAATATCGTGAGTGATAATCATAAGACGAGATTCCTTATAATAATTATAGTGCTGTTAAATGTAATGGAATATAAGTATATATTGTTTGTTTGATTTTGATGTAGACGAAATATAAATCATACGATTATAGAAATAACAAGGTGGTAAAAATCGAAACTAGAGTGAGTCTATACAACGAAGATAAGTTGTGCAAAAAGTTTATGATGCTTATATAGATTTTATTTTACATGACATTGTTTTATTCACAACCAAAGAATACGTTTTACTAATTTTTCGTAGGATTAACAGGGGACAGACGCTACAGTTTTCTCAAAACAAACGATCTTGGTTCATACGACGAATACTTAAAAAGCGTTGAAGACTCTGAAACGTCGGATACATTAGAAACCAAGTTAACTTTTGTTTTCAATTTTTCCTAAAAAAAACGATCTACAGTTGATTTGATATGTTGTAGAGATGTGGATCATTTACAGTTGTATGCCTGCATTACTTAAGTCATTATTATTTTTGAATTTAGTTAAATAAATCGAAGGATATAAATATCAGCCATTATTAATATAAAATCATATGATTTTTATTTTTTAATCAAATATTATTTTAGATTTACGATACATTTATTGATGTAAATGATTTATCGTAATGCATTACTATGTACTATAAATTGTACCGCACTATACATTGATTGCCGAGGGACATACTATATTATAAAAGCGATCGTATGAACATGCAACTTGTAATCGACGACGAAAACTAAACGAATCACTCATTTTTTTTATCTTTATAATGTTTAGAATATGTTACATCAATATGAGAAAAAATAGAATACGAATATCAACAAATACGAATGAACGTGAACCGTATGCACACAACCTGAAATAGTTTTAAACGTTGTTAACGATTATCAAACAAAATATTGATCTAGGATTATAATAATACAGGCTCGGACACAATGCAATGTCTGAAGCCTTGAGTGTTTATCTACCGTATGTTTAAACGGAATCGCACTTATTTCCAATTAGATATTGAACCCAAATATTTATTCATCGTCGAGCGTGTTGTAGTAAAATTCGTTACGAAACAATACAGCACCGTGTGCGTTGTACAAATACACGTTATTATCTTGCCGTAACTGGCAACCTAAATTCGCGTTATTTCCACGTCGCATCCTGAACGGATTAAAATATTTCGCCGTCGGATACCGTATGTTGAATCGCGTGCTTTGTCATGACGGCATTATAGTGTTATTATTTAGCGTATACTCCGAGTTCCAATACTCGCGCAGTTATCACGATTATATTATTATAATGCTATCGTCACAGACGGTGCACGCAAAGTTGAATTCCTAACTCCACTGTTATGAACACTGACGTATATTACTCGATACGCAGTAGCATACGACTGCGATGTATTATGTGAATTCAACGGTTATTTTTCGTAGTGCAGCGGTTCTCGAACTGCCCTCCGCACGTTCGTTCTAGTGACAGCCACATCTGAATCGTGTCAAACTCGAACATTATCATTTGTTGAATTGTTACATTTATATGAATCGTGCATATAATTGTACACTTGCGTACACATTTGTACATGATACGGTGTACGTTTCTTTCGTTAAACCGGATATTGAAGCACTAGTAAATGAAATAAACAAAAACATTACCATTGTTCGGGTAAAGATTTTTAGTGAGGTGAACTCGAAACACTGAATCAGTACATTTTAACGACGAAGTCCTGCTTCGTCCACTGCGATTGTCTAACGTGGATGAATTGTCGAAGAAAATAAAACAATACTCTAAGATTTGTTCAATAATATATTTTTTTTTGCTGAGATGCACATTTAGCAATTGCGCACTTAAAAAATACTTATTTTCTTACGTATATTAAAACTAATCAAAGGGAATACTAAATCTTTTTTCCTTTTTAATATTCTCAAAAATAATCCAAGTTTGAGGTAAACATTTTCCGCGATTAATTTCTAAATTTAGTTCAATCGATTCGCATAGTATTTATATTATGTATTCAGATTGAATTTTAATATTCTGTATTTGTACCGCGGAAGAATCAAAGAAACAAGTTAAAAAGTGAATCTCTAATACAGGCATATTTACAGCACAGATTAAAATCGTGGCATTCCTGGTTTTCAGGGTTCCATAGATTTTATTTGAGTATCCTAAAAACAAAAAACAACCAAATAAATATGAAAACCGACAAGGATACCGTATAGCCGAACTTGTTCGTTAACAACAAAGACTGCTATAATCTATCGGCCGAATGATATCGATTTTTAAAACAATCGACCATAAAGTATTGTATATTGTAAGTCGTCTCGATATTCGCAGGCACGTTAACAAATGTTCTCTTTCTCCATCTGACATCGCCGCGACGCGTCGTTCAGATGGCCAACAAATATTTAATATTGAACAGATAATGATATCACTATATGATAAAAAAAGTAGGTACTCGTGAGCATTCCTGATCAAAACGTTCGTTATCTCGATGAATTCCATTAGAATGAATCAATAAAGACACCTCTGAATTGGCTATTAAATATTATTGCAACACTACTGTCGTATTATAATCACTATTCGACAAAACGTTATATTGTTGTATATGAATACGCGCGTAAATTGCGATTCGGCATTGTGCGATAGGTTAGAAACACAACTAGGGGAAAAACAATAAAAAATTTTATATGGATATGATCCAATACAAGCTCGTAATGAACACAAAAAAACCGATTTATTACTACTTTTGGCCTTGGAATCTTATGATTGCTTTAACAACGACAACCTCTTCTTGAAGTTAACCACAAAAAGCCACTTCAATACTACATTACATATATTTTTTTTAAGATTATAATTTATCGCGCACCGAATATATAATATTACAATACACGTATATTACGTACTCCTGATTAAGTTGGTTTTTTATTTACACGGTTTCTCGGGAAATCCGGCGAGTTCCATTCGTCCGAATACCTCCGGGGTAGTATCTACAAATTTTTTGGGGTAAATATTACATACGCAGGTTTGTCGACTCGATAAGTATTTTTCGCTACGTTTCTAAACCAAAAACGAATGTAGTATAGTACACGAATAAACGTCGTGCTCACGTGTTCAAACGATTTATTGCTGTGCGATAAATCGACTAAAACATTCTTAAATCGCGTTGGTTGATTGCGAATACCTTTGTGTATCGTATAATCATTGTGTTATTATTTTCCCATTAAATGATAAAGCAATACAACTTTGAAACGCAATATTCAAATCGTATACGCAGCACATCGATAAATTATACGCGCACAAGTAATAATCGTTATTAAATCAAGTCTGTCAAACATGTATAAAATTATATGAATATAATTTTTTTAAAAGCCGTTGCGGGTATCATATATACACTTAAATATTCCTTTTATCGTACGATTTTACAATTACCGTTATTAAATATATATTATTATACATGATATTAACCATTAAATCACTAGCTGTACCTTATGGACGCCTATAATATGTGTTTACATATAAAAATGTACAAAACCAAGAATACTTTATGAATTACTTAACATATACAATAACTAGCAGTCCGTTGCAGAGGTACCCCATAATAAACCCTGTAGTAACGTTCCTCTAAAAAGCAAAATTATTTAATTGGCTTTGATATAAAATAAATGTTAACGGAACGTATTCATACACAGCAAGGAGTACAAACGTGTACATTATAACAACTGTTAATCATTAAAAGTAAATTGCCCATACGCTGTCCATGTTTGCTATAATAATGTTCCCTTAACGGTTTACACGTTCAGTTAACTGCAGTAAAACTGTTCAAACAGACTGCACAAACTCAACTTTGTGCGAACTGTGTAAATGGAAATCGTACGACTGCACAGTTCAAAATTTTGGACTGGGCGAGTTTAGGCGAAGCCAGAAAAAACTGCGCAGTCATAGTAGTTGCACAGTTTTCTCGTTTATGTAAACAGGATTGGTTTTTGACAGTTTTAAAATGTATTACTAAAATTCAAATCAAAATATGATGCGATATAGTGCATACCTACTGCATATTGCAGCATGTTGGGACATGTAAGGACACGTAGGTTAATCGTTTATATCATGTACTCGTTTGGTACTGTACAATATTATATTGTCTTCTAGCGTACTACATAATTTTTATTAGTGATTTTATAGTGATTATATAGATTTTATAAGTGCGTTTTGGACAAAATAATACATTTTTTTTACCGTGCAAGTCGAAAATCGTGTTAATAATGTTATAATGTCATCCGAAAAATCGTTAAAAAGTAAAACGTTTATTTCGAAGTTTATACAGTTAGTACATAAGTCATATTCTTGTCTTTGGAAAGTTAAATCCAAAGGAACCGAAATATCAAAAATCGTGCATATAGTGTTCCTATCGAAAAAATGAAAGAGATTGATGAAAGCTTAAATAAAGAGGCCGTGGTCAAGAAGATAAACTCATTACGATTAGCGTATCGGAAGGAAATAGAAAAAAAATTAAGGATTCCGAACGGTCAGGCTCTGGTGAAAACGTATACACACCATATTTATGGTATTTTA
This sequence comes from Sipha flava, assembly GCF_003268045.1. Classification (NCBI taxonomy): domain Eukaryota; kingdom Metazoa; phylum Arthropoda; class Insecta; order Hemiptera; family Aphididae; genus Sipha; species Sipha flava. The sequence goes on along the minus strand of NW_020272848.1, from coordinate 489,649 downwards.
ATGAAATAAATTTTATCAGGGACCGGGAATCACCGAGGGGTACAATAAGTAATATGGATGATTCACAGGTAGGTAACATCATATTAATTCTATCTATTATATTTTTTTCGACCACTTCTTTTTATTAATTTAATTTGTATTTAATTTTTGTAGTGTTAATTTTATTTTTTTAATCACACTCACTTCGAGATGGGAGAGATCCTATTATGGATGATCCTTTCAAATTGAAACTAACAAAAATTTGTGTCAATAATTGAACGTCTAAACTTTAATAGTTTACTCAGTTTATTTGTATAAACATACTGCACAAAAATATCTGAAATTGGTTTGCGTAATTTAACTGAACGTATAAACCCACCTTTATACGATATCGTTATTCCAAACAAATATGTATATATACCTATGTTACGAACTATTAATATGAAATTACTACATGATTTACATAACAGTAATAATTATTATGAACAAATCGTATTGTTTACATATTGTGATGTTTTTCACAGTTCTCAGCACAGCTATAACAAGAAATCAACAATATTTTAGAAGATTAGGTGAAAGGTTCAAAATACACTCGTAAAAAATAATTTGAAACAAGGATGTAATTGGTCGTTTGGTTTATATTATTGTTGTTTACTTTGAAAATTACAATTATTTATTTTTCATAAAAAAATTACATGCATATGATCGTTTCCTATAATCGTAAATTATGTTTAAAACTATTTTGGATTGTATGTACAGTTCACATTAATTCGTATTTGTTAATACTCGTATTCTATTTTTTTCTTATATTGATGTCACATATTTTAAACATTGTAAAGATAAAAAATGAGTAATTCGTTTAGTTTTCGTCGTTCACAATATGTCGTCGATTACAAATTGCACAAATCGCTTTTATAATATATTATGTCCCTCGACACCCAATGTACATATACATACAATTTATAGTATACAGTAATGTAGTACGATGAATCGGTATCGTTTACATCAATAAATGTATCGTAAATCTAAAATAATATCTGATTAAAAAAATAAGGATCATATAATAGTAAAAATAATGCCTGATATTTATATCCTTCGATTTATTTGATTAAACACAAAAGTACATGCATCCCGTAGTTTAGGAAACTCTACTACAAATGTATAGTAAGTGGAAATTGCGTACAAGGTAGTTTTGTTTTCTTTCTGAATTCCGCACTGTGCGTGTACCGGACTCTCTACGCAGTTGATGAATTATTTAATTGTTTATTTGTCGTGTCACACAAAACCGAGCGTAAAGAAATCTTCACTCGTAAGCGACAATATTGAACAATTTATAGAATATGTTCTTAAACACTTATTACTAACATCGAATCTCGTGCAATATGTTTATACAACATGCGTAACACTTTATGATTTAATAATAGTTTCGTTATTTTATTACAATTCGCATCGTAGTAAGTGAAACGGTATTTTTGATTACAACAAAACCGAAACATTCTATCGTTCGAATAAAATACTTTGAATTGGATTGATGATACTATACCGATATCGTCGTTGTTTTCTTCGACCGGGCACACCTGCACGATTGTTGCAATGGTGTTCGTTTGAATGCGCTTTAAGGTGTTACGATCGATTCGTATTTGCACGGAGTCTGGCGCTCCAAAGCGGTAAACGGCTGACGCACGCCCATTATATTGATTTACGAACCAAACATAATTGCGGTAAAACTGTAATTTTGTAGTACGGACGTCGTACACGGTGGACCTCGTGCGTACATACCGTTGAAATGCTGAGTTTTCCCACGATGTTTGTACTCGTATGCCGTACGAAATTTTAGCGTGTACGTTTTCAAATATTCTTAGGCACATCAAAGCAAACCAATACGATTTATTACGATTTATCGTTCTTAACGAATCGCGCCATTAATGTAACACGACGACAACACATATAGAATTTAATATCTTCGTATTAGATGTATGTACATTTACATTCATTTATTTCGCATCACAAGACGATGTGGCGCGGAACGTCTCGTACTCACATCACTGAACCGAAGAGTAGTATTATGATATCGCCAGTACCGTAAAAATCATAGTTGCAGGCGGTGCACAGCACCGGGGCCCGCAGGGTCAAAGGGCCCATTACAGGTAGCCGTAATTTTTTTTTTTTTTTTTATTCGATTTAATTTGATTCATAATTATTGTATTATTATCTTGCGTTTCATTTTAAATAACAAAATGTAAAAGTCTGGTCCGTTTCGTTTGGAATTATTCATCTAAGTATTGAAAAAAATAATAGTCCAGAGAGACATAAACGGATTACTTTTATATATATATATATATAAATTTTTATATTTTATTGTATTTATAAAATCCATAATCATATATTCATATTATATATTTTATCTACATTTGTAGTTTATCCTACGATTTTTTTTTTTTTTTTTTTAATAAAATCTCCCCAATGTACGATTGTGATCTTGTATACCTACTATGTTGAAGCTTCACTATAATATAGTTTCACAAATAATCTTCGACGAATTCGTGATTCGAACTGCGACCGACGACGACGGTATATACCGTGGTTAGTTATGATACATTTTTCTTGGTGGCCACACGAGTTAAAAAGTAAATGTACGACATCTCTCTGCTCAGCCGTACAGTTTTCTTCATTGCGCCTGTCACCTCGGCAGTATATTAAAGCGGCTGCAGTTACACGTGCACGTATTGCAAAGTTATTTTATAGGGTCATCGATTAAAACTATTCGATTTATGAGTTTTGTACCCAATTCGATTTAATTAACGAGTCTGGATTCTATTTTAAAGTAAAGGTCAATTGTTCATCGCGTTCGTCTAGTTCATAATTTTCATTTTCTGCCCTCAAATATTAAAAGTCGCAATTAATTTAATTTAACAGACACGTGTTAGTCTATTATTACGTCTGTGTATAATTTGTACGGACCCGTTGGTCTTGCCTATGTTCAATAATCTATTATAATGAAATATGATTATTATCAAATACTATCTTGATTAGGAACACAAATAAGAAATCACTTAAATAATCTTAGTTTCACTATTAATTATTGTTATTTATATATCAATTTTAAACCTTTATATTTCTACGTTAATTAATTGTGAGATTAATAATTCCATCTAATGCGTATACCTTGAATAATAATTTGATCGTTTAATTATTTCGTTTTTATTTTAACTTTTGCGGACACAACTCGTATTTTATACATTTACAATCGAGTCGTCTGATGGTACATTTATTCATAATGATTCTGGGATTAATGTAGGCTTATGCAAACTGTCCTAGTTACTCTCACGTTTGAAAAGCGCGTCCATTAAAATGTCTACGAACATTTCGGTGCAATTGAACCGAGACACAGGGGATTGACAGACACTCACGATCTCGATCAAACATTGAATATGCATTATATGTTTGTAAATAACAAGAACTAGTGCATGGAAGATTTTGTATGATTATGGAGTAGATACCCACATTTTATTGTTGACGTCCAGTAAACGCCCCGGTCGATTGAGTGTTTGTTTGTCAATGTTAATGTAAATAACATTTGAACGTACGTGCACTGTTTGCTGAAACAGTAATACTGAAACGTAAAATAGTTGAATACCTCCCGGTCGGGGTCAGGAAATTCAGTTAACATGTATCTTATCGAGTTATATCGAAAAAAAAAAAAAAAAAAAAAAGGAAGCGCACCATGCGTATGCCAGCCGATCACTGCGAAACACTTGTTGGCAACAGTTTCGACGTTGATAAATCCCGTCTTGGGAAACTTCATACTCAAACGTGCGACCATACACGTACAATAAAACCGAACGAAGCATTGCAGTGCGGTGCAGTTGTATTTTTACGCGCTGCCGTTTTGACCCGGTTAGTTCGTTTGACTACCGTTTAGTTTCTGTGTGATCACCACTCGGCGAATTTAGCAACCGAGCCGTGTACGCTACGGTTCACGTGTTCCTATAACGTGCCGATCTAAAAATCTGCCGAATTTTACACCGAATTGATGTAGCACGGGTTCAGTTGACGAATGAATAAATAAATGTATTATAGGTAGCCCTGTGCGCGCGTGCACGATGCACGAACGCAATTATTGCTATCAGCGCGACTTTCACGCCTCCTATTCGTTCCCTCCTACCAGGCGACAGTCCACCAATAATAACAAATGAATTCCGTTGTACCGGCTATATAACTTTGGTTATCAACAACGGTACAGGATTCATGCTAATTTATTACAATAGCCATTATGCTTGACCACGTATGCTTTTCTTCTTTACAGAACTTACTTTAAATGATGAATATACGTATATGTATAGTATGCGCTCTAAACGACGAAACTGTAAAATCGAAAAATATTCCATCACAAATATATCATTATGATGAGTTAAAGAATAGAAAAGGTTAAAAAAAAAGTTTAGGGTTGAATAGAGTCCATAACGAAAAATAAATCTTATAAAAATTATTATTGGTAGAATTTGATCGGGTTGTAAGTTGTAATAGCTTTTTTGATAACTAATTGTTTTTTTTTTTACTATTTTATCAACTTTTTTTTTATTTTTTTTTTGCGCTCAGACTTATATTAAAGAAATGTAGGAAATATATTTCCACGAGTATATTACATTTTTATTTAGATAATTACCGGTTTTTATGTATTGATCTATTACATATAAAAAATAGTTTTTTCGCAAAAGTTGCAAAATTATATTATTTCGTCAGTTATGAAAACTTCAGTGTTTTTGTTTGCTTTAAACTACTTATTTTCGACATACTTCCGTTTAACGGACTAAACGACTAACAACGTTAAAAAGCGCTGTGTCGATAACTAACTGGCACAGCAAGAACGATTAAGATTGTATGTAGGCACAAAAGTATGCATTGTAATCGATTAAATATGAGTCGTTATTATATTTATTTAAATTACTCTTAAGTGACTGCAAAATATGTTTTCGACTTTTCTACTTGACTCATATATATAATATTCTAATTTTTTTTATAGACCATCCCTTCAGTCAGTATGCAATAAATGTTGGATTTTATAAAAATATGCAGAAATATGAAAAAAAAAAGATCACCATTAGTTTCAAATTATTACGATTCGTACAAAAATATCTACTACCTTTGAATTCATAAACTTCAACTACATTTTGTGGGGTAGGGGGGTTTACGTTTACAGATTGGGAATATACTCGTGTCCCGTGCAACTCTATAGTAGCCCGAAAGAACATTAATACAAGTACGCGGCGCGCGACTTTCCTTTCGTCCTTACGTCCACCAACAGAATTACGGCTCGTCGCTCAATGGCATCAGTGGATCACGCGACCGCACTTTTCATGTCGATTTTTTTTAACTAATCGCTAACTTATCGAAATTATTTATTATTCAACTTCTCTGATTGGAATATGATTACGGGGGATTACCAAGTGTTACGTACGTGTCACGAGAGCGCGGACGGAGGCGTTTTTACTGCAGTGTGTACGATGATGTGATGTACACTCAGGACGTGTTCGATGCGCGATCGTTGTCGTATAGGACGACGTTGTGGGGGACCGTTGGCTAAAAAAAATAAATAAAACGCATCCCCTTTATAGGTACGAATTAACGTGTCTTATGGCAATGTAAAAGTGCGTATTGCAGTATATCGAGTGCTTCACCGTGATTCAACTTATCAATACATTTTACTATAATTATTTATTTATTTATTTATTTTTAAATATTAAAATACTGTATAATCATACCAATTTAACATTTTTTCACATGATTTGTCTTGAAATTAAAATATAACATTTTATTCTACCGTTAAAAAAAGTCAAAATAACCATTTTTAAGCTTAAATTATCGTAAATGTTTATAACCTACAGTCCACTGCTATTCACATCTACTACATCCATACAGTCTCCCATCTAGGGAAATGTTTCCCGAAATTAGTTCAATCGCTGTCCTCGATTAAAGCTAACTGCTAAACATCTAACTTGCTCAGTTTCAATACAGTAAGAACAATAATTGAACGAGAATAAAACACACTAAACCAAATATTTTTCGTTCACTCATCAAACTCGTTGTCGTCATCATTTACGTAAACGCTGGTGTACAAGTATACTATTTTATAAATTACGCATGATCCTACAACGTTTGAATAATATTTAAATCATTCGTATTTTTATTATTCTTTTACAAATTTCGCTCTGCCGCGTGTTTATATCAGCGTGTTAATCGGCTCTGGATTAAATTTCCTTCTCTATTTTTGTACACTTATAATAATTACTTTTTACTAAACATTATAGTGTGTTATTATTAAAAACTATTTCATTATTCTTTCGTGTAACGTTATCTTGAGAAAGAAAAACTAATTAAATTAATAATTAACATCCGTCGTAATAATAATAATATAGTTGTGAGTTAATCAAGTTTTAATTACTAATAAAATGCTAATTATAATTTACATTTCAATAAACGATTGATGAAACGTGAGATGTACCTATTTGATTGATAAAAATGAAAATATACTGTAGCTTTTATTAAAACAAGTATGAAAAAGCACGCTTTATACGAGTTATTTTGTTTCTAAGCGCGTAATTTATGAATATAAAATCCAGTGTTCTATGTTATGATTATATCCTGGGAAAAAAACCATCAACACACCCTCAACCGTTTGATACCTACTGTGCAACACAACTCGTATTAATGGCCCTAATCGTCAATAATAACAGTAATAATATGAATAACAACAACAAAAAGTAAACGGACAAAAAAATTTGAAGAGACAGTAAATGTTTGAAAAATAAAAATAAAACATTTGTCGATAAAGTATTTTATTTTTCCAAGCCAATTATAAATAATTATCAGTTTCTAGAAAGCGATTAATTGAAAACTAGTAGTTCCAAACTATGAGAAAATAACTTATGCTCACTTGTATACGTGAATTACGTACTAATAATTCGCATATTAAGTTTTATAAAATGTGTGACTTAAAAAAGAAGAAAGGACTGGAAGAATGTTACCCCAGCTCCTCCCACAAGAAATGTATTTTTCGCGGTCAACGAGTTCCGTACAAATTCATAAAACGGTTGCACGAAATCCTACGAATTGCGTATTAATAATAAACACGATTAATATCATTCATTTCTGGACGGAGGAGGGGCAGCGTAGACGACGTTTATTATAATCGTGCGGCAACCGTACGTGAATATCTCGTATACTATACAGAGCTTAATTCAATAACCGACAGAACACGCTTTAATTAAATACCAGAACTCAAACATTATTTGACTAATTCGTTTTTTCTTACAATCGTGTGCAAACGTTCATAATCCGGGACCAGACACGGTGAAAAATGCTGCACATTTAATTACACGTCTAATCTGTTATATATGTAACAAAAAAAAAAAAAAAAAAAAATGTACACTTCAAATGCACACCGGTTCTCTAAAACCGATACTAACCTAATTTAATATATAACCAATGCGAAGTCGATTCGATTACAATTTTTCCTTGTTCGTGGCACTCGTTGCGATATCATTGCAGCGTTAGAAAACGATTTGATACGAATCAAAACGAGAATTTGTTATTACGTTTCTCCTGCGGCGTACGTAAATATTTCTGCGCAAAAATACCATCAGGGCTCTGCGGGACTTTGCACGCGTGCGGTGTGCACACGATATCACAACATCGTATCTCGGCTCGCATAAATAATTACATATTTATCTCCGGCCGACGGTGACAACTGTTATTATTTTACCTTAGTGCAGCAGCAGCGTGGCGATACGTTTCGTTGTGCACATCACTACCATAAACCGTAAGCCGTCCGTAATTCGTTACTCGGATTAAAATATCTGATGAATGTACTAATATTTAGAGTTTGACTCGACTTTTTAACATTCTTCGAGACGAGTTCGAGTACTCGACTCGACAGTACGAAAAAAAAATTGCTGCACTCGTAAATACAAGCACTCGAGTTCGTTTCACTACTATTTTGAAACATAAACGTTAAAACTATAAATAATTGCGAGCCAAATAGTTCCGATAGGAAATGACAGGAAGTTATACGTTTTAAATTAATAACAACAGATTGTTATCGGATCGATATTTTATTATCACGACAACGGCATTCTATAGAGATTGGTAATGACTATGAATATTTTTTCTCGAGTACTCGGCATTTTCCGAACACTCGAATTTTGAACTCGAGTCGAAACAATTGAAACTTGACGTCGAAAATCAACACTCGTCCAACTCTACTGACATTGTTATAACAGTACCCGTCGAGAATCTATTGATGCGTTATAATCTGGTACGGGTCATATACATAGGCGCAAATAGAGGGGCGCAATAGGTTTTTTAGCAACCCTGAGTTCAAATGTAGCACTCCTGTTTTTTTTTTCATATCTATATAATCTATATTAATTACAGTTAAATACCATTTTATTTTGTTTTCAGCAGTTTCAGCACCCTCAATATTTGTGCTCTAGTTGCGCCCATGGTTATATATCTGCATAGTATTAGCTATGCTGCGGGGGAGTTTTTTGGCATAATATTCGGCAACGGTATTGTTCATGTTTTGTCATTCGCCTCCCCGTTCTAGTCCGTCCATCCGCTCCTAATTTCTACACCAATTTTTCACGCGGAAATCTCGTGACGCGTTTAAAAAATTATTATATAACACGTACTACTGAACCCGAAGATTGCTGTACACCCAGCACAGACATAAATAATTGTAATGAGTAAATTACCGAATTTACAATTCAAATCACGCTCGTCCGTCCGCGTATGAGCGTGTGGGCGGGTAAATAACACGATATATTTTTTATAATGTGATAACTAATCTAAAATGACACGTTGCGTCCTTAACCAGCATTACCCGATACCGTGCGTAACGCAATATATATAAATGTATATCGAATAATATAGTGATTTTAAACTGGCTAAATTGTATACGAATACGCGTTCAATAATAATACGCAGTACAGTTGAACCTCAGTTTAGCGGACCTGACTGTTTTTTTTTTTTTTAACAATAAAAATGACAATGGTTCACAGTTTATTGTAGAATAACGGTGTCCAATAATTTTTGTTAAATTGTAACGTTTTTTATTTAATTTTTTTCCGTAAACAAAAAGTTTCGTTAAACAAAAATTTGACCATATACTACGGGTGAACACATAACGTGTCGAATATCGCTTGAAAGTTGCTGCCTATCGTGACACCGTCGCATGTACGAGGGAATTGGATTAAAATAATAAAATAATTATGGTTTTAAATCACATAATTAATGTTTAATATGTATGTTTAATGCAGGGGTTCTCTATCTTTTTAACGTCACAACACTCAAAATAGGAAAAAAAATAAAATCATTTACCTTCTGACTTCCCCCCTTAAAATAAAAACTTAATTTTACCTGTCCTACCAGTTACAAAATATATTATATCATCAACAGTTAAAGAAACAAGTATACGAGTTTTTGAATTGAATTTTTTTTTTTCTTTTTCCTATGGAAACACCTAATTTCAGTGTTTTTTTTCAAGATAACGATTGAAAACACTGAAAACATTGGTTCCATTCGTCACTTCTTATCCATGCTTTCTCTTCCGAAGTGGCAACAGAAACTTAATACAAAAATTGTTTGTTATCATTAGAAAACATTTTTACTCATACGTGTTTCAGACGACGAACCACGACTTAACAAACTTTTGAACAAAAAATCAATCACAAGTATCGCATAAATGTATACTTTTTATTTTACTGTTCGTAGTCTACAATTTATTTCTACTGTAAATGTTTTAATTTTCATCACTATGGTTGTGTACGAAATTTTCCTTTTTAATGTAAATAAAAGATTGTTTTTCTGCGTTTAATTATTTCTAACCGACGCGACCCCTCGTACAGGGGTTCGCGATCCCCTTGGAGTTTACGACTCACAGATTGAGAAACGCCGGTATACGCTGTATACACGCACGTAGGGATTGTTTTTTTTCGATATTCATATGCACTAGCAACCGTAACTTTTACGCGCTAAGGATTCTCGCGTCCGAGGAGTCGCACATCAGTGCTGCAGTTGATTACGTCAACAACGTCCGCAGCGCAAACAGCTAACAATGTTAGCGGAATATGTACACAACATCGTTAGAACAAATCCAACGATTGTGTTATTAATTTTCCTGTCACGTCGCCCGCGTCCGCCGCCGGAGAGGATAAATCAAAATTACAAAAATAATTCCACACGTAATAGAGATTAATATCGTTGTCTTGCGCGCGCGTAATAAACGTATTTATAAAACAGAAGTTTGTCTAGCGCGTGCATACGTACGAATAATAAAAAATATTTTGACGGGCGCAATTTATCTACGCGGGGAACCCGTAAGTGCAAACACGTCGACGTCTCCGCGCGCAAACGTAAGAAATATTGCGTCTATTAAACGCGCGTGTGAAGTCAGTGCATTGTACACGACCATAATGGTTAGAGAACCATAAGTATCGCGGTATTATTGTCTATGAACGATTCGCTGTTGAAATACCGCACGGACAATGTGTTACAAGTGTACAACGTTGAATTCTAGGGGTTTTTTTTTTTTTTTTACGAAAGTCGTATTTTACGACATACACTTTAAAACTGTTGGTTACCGCAAACAGAGTTCTTGCATTTGTCCGGATGAAAAATTATATTTTTACGAGTCTGGGTATTGCGCGCGTACCCGTCCAACGCGAATCGTATCATAACGCTAACGCGTCGGGAGTAAAATAATCATCGATTTCTGAGGTTTTGGGATACTTCGGCGACCGTCCTGATCCTCACCGCTAGAGTTCGGTTTCGGTTTCGTTTTCTCCGCCGACGGTGTTGTATTACGAGACAACTCTGCCGGTTACGAAACGCACGAAACGCGGGTATTCCGTACGATCAACCCCTTCGGATTGTTCGGATAACGCGCGTGATAGGTATGGTCACCGATGCGTACTCGGCTACTATTATTGTGTGTGTAATATTTATCATTATATATTTACATCGTTTTATTATTATATTTTATGAATAGGGATGGTAACGAACCGCATACTATACGTGTATTCGCATATGAATATATTTATTATGCGTACGTGAACAAATCACTTTACATTTTTAAAAACATTATCGTTATATTGTATACGCGACCATGCAACGATATAATATATGTGTATGTGTACGTGTGTGTGTGTGTGTGTATGTGAGTGCGCGCGTTAAGACTGATGTCATAATATTCATATTTCGAAATCATATCGATGTATAGAAAATATAAGCATAACGTGGATATGTAGTGCGGTCACGTCTTCGCGCGGATTTCGTTTTTTTTTTTCGACCAACGTATTTTGTTGCATAGTAATATTATACGGATCTACGAAGAGTATACAATGTAATACGCGTGACATCAATGGCGTCGATTTCGGTCGCTTTACACCTATGAAAAACGAGTAACGGACGATTTGACAAAAGCTAAAAGTGGTATTGCCACAATAGCGTAAAAAAAAAAAAAAAAAAAATACAAAATAAGCACCTAGGAGCAGTGGCATGCGCAGAAATTTGGTCAAAAAAATGTATTATTTTCAATCTTTATTCTTTGTTATTTATATAAAAAAAAAAAAAATTCAATCTTGGCGAAAATTCATCCTTCGGGCTTTTACACCAAATTCATCAATTATTTGTTTTTTAGATAATGGAATGTCTCGTTGTATGCTCATTAACTCTAATCCATTTAACCGTAACCCCCCATCATATTTCTTAAATACGTTTTTAAACGTTTAAGATTAAAAAAAAATAAAGCCCATAGGGGATGTAATATCCCCCTCGCCCCACCCCCGCGCACGCCACTGTCGAGGGGACTGCGTTTCTAAAAGTTCAAGCTTTCTGGTTTGGATTTATTCACTAAATAATACTGTTAATATATTATAAATAAACTTATTTTAAAAATATTGAATTTAAGATTTTAAACAATAGTAAATTAATTTGATTTTAAGACCCAAAAAAAAAAAAAAATCTTGGTATATCTTAAGTATATATTATTATAAGGTATATATTAGGACGTGATTGCATTAAGGGAGTCGAAAATTTAATGTTGAAAAACACTATATGCCCATATTGGTCACAATGGACAATTGGTCCACCAGATTTCGACGGTCTTCATTAAACATAGATAGATCAACGTCAGGGGCAAACTATAGACCTTGGTCTGGACTAATCCTCGAGTTAAAATCTGTGCAAAAATCACATGAAAGTTCAACCGCCATTAATAATTTACCGTTTATATCGATCAAATATGAGTGGAGGTATGAGTTAAAAGTATTCGTTCAACGTTACAACTCAATCGCAACGTTGTAACAGTTTTTTAATCAAGCCTACCAACCCGTTTGTAAAAAAGTTGGGTAAAGAAAACGAACAAAAAATAGACACGAGTGATTAAAATTTAAGGTTTATCTTTTTTATTTACGAAAATGCGTTAAATTAATTAAAAATATTGTCTTTATGCTGCACGATCTACTACAGACAGGATTTAACTCATTCATATGTGTGTGCTCTGTAACAGACCGCGCAAAAGCCGGTTTTGAGTTTTGTTCCGGACCGCGAAGACGTATATTATTACTTTTAAATTAGTATCTAACCAAAAAAAATGTTAAAGATTTATGTGTCCCCACGGGTTTATTCGTACACTAAAAGATTTCAAAAAAAAGAAATTATATTTATAATATGTGTATGAATATTGTATTTGGTTATACGCATCCTAAAAGTTTTTTTCGTGATCATATTTGTGATATATTTCATAAAAAATATTGAAAAATCGGTTAGAATTCCATGTGGTTTGTTTTTTATTTACCTATACTTGATATAGGTTTATTAATATATTGATATATATACTTTCATATGTATTAAAATTTTTCAATTAAAAATATACACTTTTTTAAGTGGATAACATTATATTATTACGCATTTACATAAATGTTATTTTGTTTTAACATCGTTTTTTTATATGATTTTAATATATGATGAATATTAACTATTTTATTTGCATCAAATACTGATTTTTGTTTTAAAACGATATAATAATAAGCGATGTAAAAAAATACGTTTTTTCTTTCGTTCGTTCGTTAAATACAAACAGAAGCCGATCGAGGTCAGGTTCACGTCAATGTGTTTTTTAATTGGCGTCATTATTTGACGCGTGATTTTAAATTATGATGCCGTATAATACGTACACGCTCATTATGTTCTTATTAGCACATATAGCGTCGGATTACATTGTACACAACGTAAACTATACGATATACATACAATTCCGATTAGAAAATCCCTTCAAAACATCATCATCACTGCACCGCCATCTTAAATACAGTTTACTTTATACATACGTATATACGCTGACGGACGCGAGTGACTATCGTTGAGTGTGTAGTAAAAATAATGTAACACGTATAACAAGAAAAAAAAAATCTACGATAACCGTAAACTCTGTATATTTTACACGCGTAATATCTTCGTTTCCGCGGTTTGGTCGGGTAAAAATCGTAAACAGCGAATTAACGCAACTGGTTCCAATGGCGTATTTGAGGAGAAGAGAAATCGCCCCCCCCCCCCACAATTATTTGATATATTTGTGCAGTATTTGATGAATATTTACGAAAATTACAAAAAAAAAAATTCAGAATCAGCAAGTTAGCTTACCTATTGTCTTACCTGTTGTTGATTATTATTTTAAATAAATATTGTTTTTTAGTTGCTAATGTAGGTCGTATTGTTATTTTATGCGTCTAAGGCCTTAAAATGTTGTAAGAAGTTTTCGAAAATGATATTATATAAATTCAAACAAATATAAACACCGATATTAGACGCGATACGTTTTGTTTTAACTTTCAGGGCACGTATAAGATATTTTTTGAGGAAACGTAAAATAAATACAACCCACAACCTTTTTGATTGGGCTTTTATTCGCCTCTAGCACAAGCAAGTATACAGTTTGTGGACGTTTCATTTTAAGAATAAGGCGCGTGGCAAATTTTTTTTTTTTAGAATCTTAGGGGCTGCAAAAATATGTATTTTTCATCGTTACTCATTATATTAACTAATCGTAAATCCAAAATAATGCATATTATATTATTTTGACTGGTGCTGTGTCATATTGCGTTATGTAGCGTTAAAAAAGTACCTATTCATAGACAGTAAAATACGGGACAGCCGCTAGCATTGTTGCTCGGCGCGATTCACGATTATCTTTACGGTTTTCAGATAAAGTTCTCCGAAAAAGTATGTACAATAATCAGCGATAAAAATAGTTAGGCTTGTGGTCAGTGACGAAAATACGTAGTCTGTTGACTGTAGGTACATATTTTGACTGAACATTTGCGCATGCAATTTAAAAGATTTCCTTTTAGTTACTCATCAGCGAATTGTTAAAGACAACGGTCGTAGGGATATATAGTAATATAGAATATACCATTATGGTTTTGAACTAACCAAAAAAATCTATTCATTTTTAAATGTTTCGGGAGGGCTTTTATCTTGCCCGGATTTTACTTATCACAAAAAGTTACTAAGACACCACAAATTTGGTCGTTGAACATCCATTTCAGTTTTTGATCTTTTGTTTACTGTTCCAGCATAATTATGCGTTCTATATTTCTCATTCAAAATCCGCTTCTACGTATAAATTTTAATAAAATGTTTAACTTTTCTGATGGACAATCTAACACGTACTTATTGACAAACTGTAATCAACTACGACAATAAGAATATGCTAAAGCATACAGATATATATATATATAAGTCATTATTTCGGATTCACCAACTGCGATTAGGTAAAATATATGCATAAAAAAATGATACGATACTATACGATATAATACAGTTTTAATTTTTTTGACGTCCGAATGCCTTAGATTAAATGTATTAATTATATTTTAAATTTAAAGATTTATATCACATCGTATGATAATTGGTGCAGTAAACGTGCATAAATTGTGTGTCGTCATTTAAATCCACTTATACATTTCATTTCTCACGGATTCAGATTTGTTAACATTTATGATTATTGCTTTTCGCATTTGGATGTTTTCCGCAATAACTTTGTAACGATGAGCGTGGAAAGTAGTGTTAATTTACATGCGAATAGATTTAGTCATTGGCTTCATATTAAGTGTTCACATAATTGGTCAGACAAAAAATATAATTACACTAAAGGACATAATATAAACTATATGCATTAGTGCCGCAATCGATATTCCGGTTTTTTATATTTAACTCCAGTAACGTAATATCTTATGCTCACCTATTTCTGTTACGTTTATGTAACTTTCTTGGCAAATTCAACAAACTTCCTCGTACTCATACCAATTCCATATTCGATTCTGAGTAATAGGACCAATAATGAATATTTCGATACAATTTGTCGATGCGTTGAAAAGTTTTAGACGGAACCGTAAGAAATGATCGAGCGATAATTAATATTACTCACAAACCATAGTAGTTTTGATTTAAAATAATTATGTTATTTGTATAAAATATACAATTGGTGTTTTTTGTCTTCAAATTTTTACTGCATCGTAGTCTCAAAACAGGGACACTAAATGATTCAGTTCAAAATGCTGATACTCACGATTTTGGCGAATATTCATAGATTCGTTCATTTTTATTCGAATATTTTTAAACTTGCACTGTTCTGTATAAGGTTTTAAGTTGTAACAAATTTGTATATAGTTATTAGCGCCTTACTCATTATCAATTGAAACGTTGTTTTACGAGTTTGCGACTTTTAAACGGTAACCTATTTTATTTGAAATCATCAAAGCAATTATATCGTTTTGAACACAAACGTCCACCGAACGACCTATGTGGTTCTATGACGAACGAAGTGTGTTATTACGTATCAACGTATGATACGCTGATAGGGGAATTCATGTTTTATTTCGTAAACTGCAACGCTAATTGACCGTGCGCATTTGTTAAAACAAGGATAACGCGACGAAACATGAATGTTACTATAGGTGCATGTGCAGATGGAAGAGAAGTAGTTCAACTCGTCAAGAACTGCAAACGCATCGGTAGTAATTTCTCATGATAATACCATAACTACGAGCTGTATATGGTAAATAAATAAATACGGTAAAATATGTTCTAACGTTTATACGGTTTTCGATTCGACAAGAATTACAATTATCAATACGTGTCAGAACGGCATTATCGTTTTCGATCGATCGTTATCGCGTGACATTCGATCCGTATACGTTCGCAGGGTCAACTGCAACCGATTTCAACACAAAGCAGTCGTTTTAAATATTTTTCAAAATTATTCGCTCCAATACTCCGAACGATCGTCCTGCAGCGAATCTAAAACGCGTTAGTTAAACTATTTTTCGGTAAACACTGTCTACGGAATCGCGTTTCGACCTAGTGAAATATCAACGATGACGAAATCCGTAACCGTCGAGGTTGGTGTACGAGTAAAAAAATAAATAATCCAATTATTAAAATAATGCTATCCGCGGACGTTTCGGCGCGAGGCTTAATCCAATCGTTCAAATGTTTATGGTCCGTGAACAATTAAAATGCTTCTGGTGTTGCGCAAAAATTGGTAAACCGAACGGGGAATCGGTGCACATGTGATTATCATCGTTTCGGGAATCACTTCGCGACGAAATAACGGGACGGAAATGTAGATGGTTTAATGTGGCTAAAAATCAAAAATCATCGTTTTTTTATTTATTTTTTTTTTTTTTTTTTTTGTAGTTCATAAATGTTGTTACTGTTCTTTTCGCCACAGCAAGCGCGGATATCCTAACGGATAATAACTGTTGCGATTTTGAGAGCTCGTACGGACACGGTAACGATAGCAATAACAGTTTTCGCGTAACGAAAACGAAGATCGAATACACGCGCAAACGATTATGAACGACTTGTCGAATTGTTGTGGATTGTCGACGTCGCGTCGACATGGAAATAGTGAAAGCCGCCGGTTCGCGGTCAACGCCCGGAACCGTAGCTCGTATGCAATTCCAAACACTCAAATGACATGTTGATAGTATCGAGTGGATGTGCCCGACAATCACCGCAACGAAAATACAATCGCATTATTACTGTTCGAGTTGATCACGGTGATCAATCGGCGTTTTTATCAATCGCGTCTCGCTCGCACCCACACGGTGTTCTGTCGGACACGTGTTTACGAATCGCAGCATATTTATTGATACGATTTTCTAAACCGTTATCTCGTACTGTCAACGGAACCGTCGAAACGGATCTCAGCACCGGTAAAGGTCGCACTGTGCATGTTTCGCGTTTTCGTTGGATTTCGTGAACAGCGTGTACAGCTTTTTCGCGAAAAACTTTTCCGTGAAACCCGTTTCGCAGCGTTTCGCGAACGAGGCGGTGAACTGACGAAATCAAAGGACACGGAACAACAAATTCGTATTGTTTCGGGTCGTTTCGATAGGTTTCGTGTTGTTTCGCGTTACACATGTTTTCGTCAACTAGAAGTTCATATCACTGGATTGTAATTTGAATTAGATATAAAATATAGGTAAACGAATGTTAACAACTATCATCGCGTGGAATCACGTGATTTCGTTTGATTGCAATTTTGAAAAGTTAGTTCTTCAATTAGCCGTCATCACGGCGTCCGAATGGAATGATGAACTAGTGCTAACGTTTATCGAGGGATTTAAAAAGTACCGGTGTTTGCGGGATCCGAAAGATACAACCAGCAAGACGCGAACTAAACGTACTAAACGACGGCAAGCTGAAAACTGAACGAAACGCTACGAAACGCGAAACATGCATAGCGTGGAGCTATGTGCCGCAGAGTGCCGTAGAGCGAAGTCCATCTGTGCATTCGATATTGTGATCGGACACGTCAAGTCCGTTTCGTTCGAAGCTGCAAACGTCCGCGCCGGACTGTTGCGACATTTGTTTACCTCGGAAACCTGTTTTGGGATTGGTTATTACTACTTGTGTTCCGAACCGTTGATGTATTGGAAACTTCCATTCCGTCCGAGCACATTTTTCCGGTGAAATCTTTGATCGCTACGTTAGTCCGTTTGCGATCCACGCGGCTGCCGACGGCCTAGTGGTTTCGATGTGCACGGTTTTAAATGTCCGCTGTTTGATTTCATGCTGATTAACATTTCAGTTATACGCTATGCAGTGCGCTAACATATTGTTCGGATGTCGAACCGTCCGCCGGCGAGCGATTTATGATTATTTCTGTCCGCGTTCTACGGCGTTTTTGATACCCCGAGATAAAAGCTGAGGCTAAGAAATCAAGTCGTCACGAGTGCAAACAGACAAACAACAGCGGTGGTTATTATATTTTTTCGCGCGCACGTTGCACTTGGGCACGTGAGAAACGTTTAAATTACACATTGGAGAAGACCGAACTGGATATTGTGACCGGATGAAGTTGAACACCCGTCTCGTTTGGGTCAACTCCGCAATAACCAGTATCGTGTTGTTATTATTATTATTGTGAATTAAATAACCTGCACCAACTTAAAAATCATTGCATTTCAAATATGATTCTTCTATATGTTTTCGTTTTCGTTTTTTTTTTTTTTCTCACGAAGTTGTTTTTCAAAACATTTCCAAATACCAAGTACAATATTATAAGTTTCATTGGTAGCACTGTACAAAATAATTGGATGATTTTAATTGCATCGAAACAAATATTTTCTGAAAAAACACCGTTCCAAGACCAACAGTGTTTTATCTCCTTCGAAAATCTGAAATACATGATAATTGATTATTATTACATAGGTATTTACATACAGTACCTATACTTGTCACATGTAAATACTAAAATTTTAAATTTACCAATGTTTTTTTAACCATCTGCATAATAATATGATTGGAATTTAACAAACATGTTTTTCACCTATTACGACGTAATATTCCACCAGTGTAAAATTAAATACAAATAATTATCATATTTTTGCACCTTTCGATTGATATATATTTTGCTGGTCCATTACAATCGTGTTGAATACTTCAATTATATTTCATTTCATTACAGTCTGTATTCATTTCATGTTTATTATTTTATTTATTCACGAAGGATATTATATGATTCATATAATTGTTATAGAGTTTAATGTTGGTTAAAAAAAAAAATTAACCGTAGCTATATGGATAGTCATAAGAACGCGAGTTATGGAAGTGTTGAATATTTGAACGAATACTCTCTTGGATCTAACGACAACAACATAAATCGAATAAATCCTATGAGTCATGGCGGAAGACTTATTTTGTCAGATAAAAGAATGAATTTTTAAATTCATAATTAAAAACTCCAAGGCAAACCACACAAAATGAAAAAATATTTGAAATAAATCGGATCCACTGATGAACATAATATACCGGGACAGTATATATATATATAGGGATGTGAATATACTGTGTATTTAATGCATTGAATCTGGAAGTACAACTATATATAATAAATACAAACTACATTTAGTTATGATTTTTTTTTCATAATTTGTACACGTTAGTCAAAGTGCGTGATGCAAGATTTTCCGTTTAACAATGGCTCTTCGTTAATGCTTTGCATAGATGTCAGTGTAATCAATAATCTAAACTTTATATTGGATACAGTTCTGTAAAAAAAAAGATTAAATATTGAAGAAAATATATGTTTTTGTTGTTTGTAGAACTGTTTGCGTTTATTTTAAAAATGAAAAATGTCAAAATAATCTTTGTTCGTCAAATTATAAATATTTTATTATTCCAATACTGTTGAAAAAAAAAATGTTTAAAATGTCTGTATTTGTGACGTTCAAAGAAGATATAAGAAGGGTAGAGGGATCAGAACAACAACCGTATAATACAATAATGGAACGAAAATGTAATTATTTGCCGTAATCAGACGTTTCGTTTCCTTTCAATTATTATAATGAACGCGAGGGGGAAAAAAAAGGATCGTACCTATATATTTTCACTGCTGCCGTATTTTCTCTCTCTCAATATCCTCACGCGACGATTCTCGGCCCCGTCCCGTCGATCGATTGGTTGGATTACCGTCTGCGCGCATAAATTAAAAAACGTATATCTCAATGAACACACACACCCAATAATAATATCCATGCGTGCAGGATAATTCCCGTGCAGGAGAGAGAGCAAACGTTACGTTTTATTATGCGCGTGTATTAAGCACGTTATTTTCTCACCGCGTCTTAAGCCGGGTTCATGCTACACGGTTTTAATCGATCTTAGTCTTCGGTGTAATTAATTTTTTTTTTTTTCTGTTCGCTACAAGTGTAGTTTCGTAAGAGTTATGATTATAGTACACGGATCGTATTGTACGTTTTCTCGTTACGTTTCAGGACGTCTTCGGAACGGCGTCGATCTTAGAACCCGGGGTAGTACCTACACATAATAAATGCATGCGGCGGGGGGCGGAAAGATTGCAGACAGCAAAGTAGACACCTGTTGACTGCTGTACCTCGGCGAGACGCCTTCGATCGCGTTCGTAATCAGTTTTCATTATTACCGTTCTTCGAAAACAATATCACATCGTCGTAGTTAATTTTATTATTTGCGCCGACGACGACGACGACGGCGAATCCAACGGATTTCAATGGGCTGTGATGGTAAAAATTGAGATTCGAAAATCGAGGAAACCCGTAATCACCAGGTGAACCGTTGACGTAGGTTCGTGGGGTGGCTACGATGTTCCGGGAAATCTTACATCAGATATCTTGATCTCGAACAATATCAAAAAAAAACATGGGTACCACACGCCGTCTCCGTGACCAAACTTAACGCAAAACGTGAATTATCTTTTTAAACACAACTGCGAAAATGTTTCATACGCCATATTAAAAATATGTTACGAAATGTCTATCACTTATGAGGTATCTTTAATAAGAGATTAGGTTAATACTTATTTTACGTACCTAATCGTGATCGACATTTCGTAGCATATTTTTTTTATCTTCTTGTATTTTATTTGGAAGTGCATCGATTTGCACAGAAACCCTCTGCGTACGTCTTATTTACGTGGTCAATTCGCGCTTTTGAAATCATTGTTCACAGCAGAAACTCCACATGTGACGCTTGGGGGATTTGTCTATTAGTTTCTCAAAAGTTCTGGACCTAAGAAGTTTCTGTAATAAGATTACAGATTCACTTGATACTTATTTTGCCGCTATCGTGATTTTCTTGTGATGCCCCCTTGCCTCATCGGGGGGAAAAAAAAATCCCGGACGCGCCACCGGTTTAATCGTAACAAACTATTATGACCTGAAATCGAACGTAATATTCAGTTTTGATTTTCCAATTCACAAGATAGCAAAACGAGATTTTCTTTTTCTTACTGTCGTCGTTAATGTAATCCGCACAGTGATCGCCAACGGGCGTTGCGTTCGGTTTGTTTTTTCCTAACTGGACCCGCGTGCAAAAGTAATAATGTCAAATCACCGCCACTGAATCGGTGAGCTGCAATAAACGCATTGTGCAACGGTAAGCTCGATAAAATTACGAATCATTTATATATACGTACGTAGCCGTTTCCGCTCGCGTTGTCGGCAAGTCTTGCGATAAATGTTACTTTTTAACAGACGCACGCTACTCACCATTCGCGGCGCGCGTACGCAAATCAAATGACATTGAAGATTCTGAAAACGAATGAAAATTATAATATTTATTTCCTTCTCGATTGTGCGCAAGTGTACACATTTCGTCCGACGTGATGACCGCTTTGAGACCAATGATTTTTTTTTTTTGTTAATACAAAATACAAATATCTTATTTCTTATATTGAATGTGAAACTCTTAGTTTTATTCGATATTAGGTATACCTACATATACATATATATATATACGACGTGTTGCCGGGACTGTTAAACATTGTATGTGAAAACATATAATATGCTCAGAATGCAGAAAATCGGAATAATACTATTTATAATAAATTATCATAAATTACGGTCTTGGATTTATTTTATACGCACAAAGACGGAGAAAGCAAACGTTGAGTAACCAACTGTTCAAAATCGTAGACGGATTTAACATATTATGTATGTATATTTATTCTAGACATTTAAAAGAAAAAGTTTCGATTAAAACGAAATTAAGAAATATCACAAATGGCCCATAAATATTGTGCGTAAGCAATGTAAAAAAGTGAAAAATAAAATTCAATGTATAGTAGACATAAATGTTTTTAAAAATTATTATTTAACAATATTTAATCACACTTGACTTTAAAATGTACAATGAAATGTAAAACGTAATGTATTCAATCGGAAAAATATATCATTCGTATGAGACAAGTAAAAAAAAAAATCACACAATATAGTAATGATATGAGAAGATAGTATTAAATATAAAGTAATGCAAAATTTTAAATTGGTAAGACATTAAAAATAGAATAATATGACTGATATTATCACAAAGAAATGAATGTAAATTATAAACGAGCGGCATCAGTAATTGCAATGTTGTCAACGAGCTTATTATTACAAGACGTATAATAACGTATAACAGCTATAGGTTTGAAACAAATATTTAATAAATGATATGTGTAGGTGTTAGATCAAAAAAACTCTTCGTGAGTCGAGAATGTTCAAACCCTCGAAGCAAAAATATTATAACTGTCCAAACTCTGAAGATCAACAGTGATTCAAATAAAATGTTAAGAATTTATTTTGCATAGGTGTTTTGAATAATTTAATAATTAGGAAATGTTATTGTACTCGGAGGCAACAAAATGTTTGTAATTTTTCAGTTTTTGAAGTGAAGTTCCTACAGGCAAATCAGATTCATGGGGTCGCGCGTAGAGATTAAAAACCGTCACGGGCGAGGCTTACCCGAGCTAAACAACGAATCGGCTGTCGTTTTATGTTTGTAATAAAATCATAATGTCAACAGAGTTTGCTTTTATTAATATATTTACAGAACGATTATGATGATTTTGACTATGATTCTATTATGAATTTACTATGACAACTAATCGGTGAAGCCTAGCCTAAACACGCCACTGTCTAAATCCTTGGTAAGTACTGTTATTTTTTTTATTTTTTTTTTTGAATATTCGATTGTTCAATTTTTGAATGGATGAACGGTGTAAGTACAACGAATGAATAACAGCAAGAGCTAACAGGCGAGTCAAAAACTAATCTTATTAGTCATGATCTAGGACAAATGGACGTAGCCATTTGGACGTGGCCGTTTGGACGTGGGGACAAATGGACGTCAAAAAAAAAAAATATATATATATATAAATTAGTAAATTAAATAAATAAGTTATTTATATTTATTATAATATATAAATTTTAATGTCAAAAATATTCATTCGAAAAACTTCACCATCGCGATCTGAATTAATTAATGACATCTTACATGTACACTTGAATACAATTGTACATGACTAACAGGGTTATAGATGTGTATTGACGCGTCTCGTGTATCACCGTGTTTCGATAAGGTGTGATAATTATTACAAGTTGTAAAAACCAATAAGTTATATATATATATATATATATTGATATAAAAGGTAACCTATTGCCAAAACGATAAAATTTGATAAGGTTTGATAATATAACACGATACCATTAGTTATATTATGAACATAAAATATCAATGGTTTTATAACTTACAAATATATACATAAATTTTTTTTTGACGTCCATTTATCCCTATTCGTATTAGTCGTGGTATCCGTCGAGTGATGTGTAACGATCAGAGTTGGGCATTAGTCGAATAAAATATTATTCGATTGATTATTTGAATAAAAAATTATTCTTCATTGATTTATTCTTAAATTTATTATTGATTTTTGTTTTTATTCATTATTCGTTATTCCCTATAATCATATATATATAATAAATTTAAATCCTAAATAACGATGTATAATAATAATAGACTTATTATTTAGACTTAAATAATATATACAAAGGTAATATATATTAATACATATAATAAATAACAAAAATAAATTAAATATACTTTTATATTTAATATCATTCATGATTTTAACGAATAAAACTATTCAAAATAATTTTATTCTTTATTCAGTACACCACAATTATTCAGAATAAAAAATTATTCTTTATTCATAAATAAATTAGTTATTCATGCTTTTATTTTTTATTCTTTATTTTGATTTGTTTTTGCTCAACTCTGGTAAGGATTGCCTGATTCACTCAGTCCGAGATACAATGATCCAATAATCAGGCAATTACGAATTTGTATGTTCGTATTATTTGAATTCACTACCAAAAGTCGAAACCTGTTTACACTTGGTCGGATGATAATATTTATACAATAAGCTCATCGAATACGGTATTTAGTGCGATCAATTTTTGTTTATAATAAATATTTAGCCGATTAGTTGGTTAGTAGTTGGTACTCTATCTCGAATATTTGAAAAATTTCACAATGTGAATAATTTTCGTGTGGATGTGAATTTGGTTTGTGTCGATTACTTATTGTTACTTCGACCTTAGACACTTGGAGTACACCGCTAAAGTTCGTTATGCTTGAATAGATTTAAATGTAATACCGTGCTTATAGCTAACAAGTAACAAGATTTTATTCGGTGTTTTTTAATTTTCATTTATTATTTACTATAACTATTAAACTTTACTAAATTGTATAGTACTTAAAATGTGATAACAATAAAGTAAATTTGCTATTTAAAATAGCCAAATAAAATATAAGTACATTTAAACATGCGTATAATGCTTTTTCCAATAAAATATAAAAACTGCTATAAGAAATTACCCAAATATTTTATAGGAATATAATGGAGTGAAATCGTAAAAGTGGCTATAACATGATAATAATCTTATTCTTGATTTTGCAATAAATTAGACGGTGAGCTGTTGACATTTCCACCAAAACAACGTTGTCGACGTAGTGAATGACGACTACAGTAGAATATACGTGCGTGCCTACAACCGGTCAATTATTACTGGATTGATCAAAAATTAAAAATTCCATAAGAATTCTTACCAATGGTAATATCAGCACAATAGAACTCAAGCTGTTTGATACGTCACCGCTATTCATCATCTAGTGTAAGTAAAACTGTACAAATGAATATGTTTAATAAATTAATTTATAAATCATTTATCGTTTGAAGAGCCTGCGGTTGGACCAAACCAGTTTTTAATCATTTTTGCATATCCAACAATTAAATATTCCGAACATTTTGCCAGGCGACTTCTTCACTTTTTGTAATCGAATCAAAACCTTAAATCCGATAGAATTATATCATTTTTATCAAATATTTCAAAACAAAATTATTTTCTAGTATTTTTTTCCCCCCGCAATTACTTAAGGCATATTAAATTGTCATAGGTGTGGATACTCATCGAAACCGAACGATATTACATAAAACAAAGGCAATCATCACCGGTTTATCATATTCATAAAGTTTAAAACACAATGAGTATAGTACAAGTAACAACACCTTAGCAAAAATATTATTACTGTTTAAAAAAAAAAAAAAACACCGTTTGCCATGATTGTAATACGTCTAAAATATTCTTAATTAATTAAACGTCGTTCGTAATAAACGTTCTTCGACGTTATGTAAGAAAGCCCATCCGACGATCAAACGATACGTAAAAAGATGTTCACACGAATCAATAATACTACGTAAGCCATCGAAGATTATTTCGTCCGTAGTGGTAAAAAAAAAAAAAAGCTTTAAAAACCATGTAGTAATAATAATAATTTAATCCCCTGTAAAAAAAAGTATGTGGACACACACACACACGCGCGCGCACCGAGAACACCTGGAGCGTTTTATGACCACGTCGTATACACTATTTATTATAATATACAAATATATACGCACAACTTAGGTGTGTGCGTGTACGTGTGCGTGCGTCTGTTTTTGATCGTCTTTGTGTGCAAGTGTGCGCATGTATGTTTTTATTTAATCGCAATTATGAAAATTAATGGGATACGCGTAAAGTCGTTTTAACGAACACAATTATTCAAATTACGGGTGCTCCAGACTCTCGGTGGCGGTAGAGGAAGAAATCAAGACCAAATTGCCCTTGGGTCGAGAATTTTACATATCGCTGATGCTGCTGCTACTGTTGCTGCTGCAAATGTACGTTTTCATCATATTCTCCGGCGTAAAACCGTTGGCCCAAAATCATTTGATTATCGCAAATACGCGGCTGAAGTGATCGCTACACTGTAAATGCAAATGCGATTTCCCACCGCTGAATAAGTAGCGTAGCAAAAAACCGAATATATTATGACGCATACGTACGTCGAGTGGAAAGGAATCGGTAACAAGAAGCAAAATATCAACGATTTGCGCCCGCCTATTGGCCACGCGGTCTCATCGAAAACGTGAACGAATGCATAATGAGATTTACAAATAAATTATGTACCATTTCTGGCTGCCCACTCGTACACAAAAATTACTCGGGTCAGAGTTCTGCGAGCCTACTGAAATGTAAAAACTAAAATACGTTCTATAAATAACTATACACATAAAAATAAAAAATTATAAAACAAAAAACACTTAGAACATTGCATGTTTAAAATTGTACACCGTACGTTTTATACTATACAGAATTCGAACGGAATATTTTCTAGAAATAATAAGGGTGGCTAATTCAATGATTAAGGGAGCTTCTTTCGAGCTTCTTCCACTCCTATATAGTTAGTTGTACCAGGGCCTGAAATTGTGCGTTTGTGTTGTACGAAAATTGTGTACCATCTTCGAAAGACGAAAGCGCGTAATAAAATATCAAACCCGTTGGACCCACCATAAAAATCGTTTCATACATTCTAAACGGATATCGAAGAATCGATTATACTTGAAAACACGTGTTTAAAATATTGATGTGGAGCATGTAAAGTTGACGATTTTCGACCTTTATTGGTACGCTTATGTAACTATCGGAGCATTCGAGTTGAATCCCGAGTACTAAAGGCTAATCGCTGGTAGTATACTAATTGAGTCCCGGATTTTTATAGGCACTACACTAGTTGGGTCCTGAATTATTTGAGGTATTACAGTTCCTGAATATTTTTTGGCAAGTATTACATTATATTAACATTTTTCTTCTCATTTTAACAGACTTAGAACTGTCTATGATCTATTTAGACCACAGTTATGGTTAAAAATGTTTTTTATAGTTTTTTTTTTTTTTTGTTTTTTAGTTTCTTTTCCATTAAATTATAAATTATTAGAATTGCGTCGGTAAAAACAGTGCTCGACTTGAGGGGGGACGCAGGGGAAGGGAGTACACCTTCTAATTTTTAAAAATTTTAACCTCCCTCTACTATTAATACGTTATAATTATAACGCTTAAAAAGTTTTGGGAACGCAATTTTTTTTTAAGCAAACAGAGAGCACTAGGTAAAAATATTAAAAATGTTAAAATCAAGTATAAAAATACATATTATATAATATAATTATAGCCATATAGGTAAATGAAAAATTATTAAAAATGTTAAATCATTATATAATACAAATAAAAATTAATTAAAAAGAAACAAAAAACAAAAAAGAAAACTATAAAATCATTTTTAACCATACCTGTGGTCTAAATAGATCATAGATAGTCCTAAGTCTGTTAAATAGGAAGGAAAATGTTAATATAATATAGTACTTACCAACAAATATTCAGGAACTAGTGTATACCTAAAATAATTCGGTAGCCAACTAATGTAGTAATTTTAAATTCAGGACCCTATTCAGATGCAGCCGTAACTATATTGCAAGTATATTTGCGCATTCTGAGTAATATTTTGCGCGCAAAATGCGATCGAATCACGTCTTAACCATAATCGTCGCATTAATATAATATTTTTTCTTAAATCATTTTTGCACCGGGACTCAGTGGATCGAATATTTTAACGGATAAACACACATATTTTTTTTATAAAATAGATAAAAAAAACTCGTGGACGTTTAACGACTGAAGCAGTGGCAGCGGTGGACGGGATCCGTTTACGAGAATGTGAAATTACTATAAAAGATGAAAAATAAAATAAATAACGAAAAAAAAACACTTTAGTACCGATAATTCGACTACTATATACGTATGTCCACTCCGCGCTGCCATGACTTTCTACATACGCACGCGTCAAATAAACGAATATTGATTCGAATTATACCCTGAGACAGCAATACATTATACATACGTGTACGTGCACGTAAATATTTGAATACTATATTATTTTAATACCTTTTGCGACAACGAATATGATAAGGGAAAAATTTAGCGACAGTGTTCCGTTCAAACATATTATTTTTTGAAACAATCTTCTTAACAATATTCTCTTGCGATACACCGAATTTTGTTTTCCTAATTGATGATTTTCGTCAAGTTTATATGTATATTCTTATTATTATTGTTACGCTTATTTTATACGAATTTTCATAAAAATGGAACACGATAGAAAAAATAATGAACGTTAAATAATTTTATTTACTTGCATCGAATCTAATAATTGTATACTTTGTTGAAAACAATTAATAAACAAATGATAGCAGTTACAACTGCGTGTTACATTATTCCACTTAGTTTTGTTACAGTAGTAAACAATACGTCATTCCATATTTCCTATACAAATCAATTTACGAATAATACGTATATTCAGACGTGTTTTAACTTTTAACTGAACAACATACAAGTAGTTTAATAATGCAGCCGAATTGTTTTGTCGTCGATACTAATAACTATAAAATATTACATAGTAAACATAACCTTGAAACAGTATTGCGTAATAGTAAAATGGCTAACGGAGGGTTAATGATTCTGAAAAAAAAAATGATAAATGGTTATTTCTATAAATGATGGTTTCTGCATTTTTAACGAATTTAAAAGATAATATTACAATTGATCATTCAATAATTTATAAACATTAATTAGTGATACGTCCCTAGAATTAATTTAAATTTAATACCTCACATTTTAATATTAATTAAACTTTTGGTTACTTATTATTTATAGATACTTCGTTATTATTTTGTTTAATTATAATAACCGAATTTTTTAATTAACTCGACAAGCCTATATGATTAAATGAAAAATTAGTTCAACTATTCCGAATGAGGGGTATCAACAAATCTAAAATGATTTCTGGTCATTTTTAATTAGCTGTGTTCTTGTTAGGCTGGTATCCAATTAAAAGTAATATTTATTTTCAAATTTTATTACATAAATATTAACACTAACTATAAAATGATAAACTATCGACACTTATATTTACGGTTTCTAAAATGTCTTATTCGAACATGTAACAAGAAAGCTAGCACTAAGATATTTCCGTTTTAATAACTTTTATTTATACTGATATTTCCAATATAATATTTATAAAGAAACCTGATTATATATCCATATATAAAAACTCTATACAACCTAGTTTAAAATATTTCATTAATTCTAAACTTAATTATGTTAATTTTGTAATTTCTATTTAAAAATATACTAATAAATTACATTAACATTACTAATAAGTTACATAAACATGTTCTCTGTAAATATAGTTCAGGTAAGCATATTATTAAAAAGTGATATTGCTCGTGTTTAAAATCCTCGTTTTTATTTTTCTGATATTTAAATGTGAAAAAACAAGATTAGTTATCAATATGAGATACTTAATTTAATCAATGAATTTATAATAGTCAATTAACACTCTTGTTTTCGAGACGCACTCCATTATTTGATTTTGTGAAATATAATATTAATATGGTTATTTATTTATTTATTTCGTCGTATTTTTCCACCTACTTTCATTACATTATTTTAAATATACACGTACTATAATATAAAACATATACAGCATTTATTTAAACGTGTTAATAAAATAATAATATAATACAATTATTTCGCGCATCGCTTGACAGGAACAAAATTGCCAATATGCTATCTAACATCCACAACGGATGGAAACTCATAGAAGCAGAATAATAAAATATATAAAGGAAAAATTATCTTATTGAATGTTTTTGTATTGTTTAAAAGTTTTTCTGTTGGAGTATTGATAAGGAATAGCTGACATAATATTATTATAAGAAAAAAAAAATTTAAAATGTATAATTGCCGCACTAATTTTTAAAATATTTACCTATTTAACTTAAGATTAGCCGGGTACAGAAATAATATAAGGTGGGTGTGTTATTAAAATATTCAAACCCAAATACTGTTATTAGATTGTAATTTCTAACAAATATTCCAAGTTGTGTTGAACGCGCAATTAAATTTTGATTAAAAAAAACATTTGAAGACTAGCAGGAAATATTATTATTATTATTATTATTTAAAACAATATTCATGTGATGAACATGCAAGTATAAACTGATCGCTTGTAATCGATCTATTACTTAAAACCATAACCAAGTTAAAATAATTAGTCCAATATTTTGGACCTGATAGTTGTATACTTAATAGCAGAATTTCTGATTATGGATATGGACTACGGAATATGCGGTTTTTAAACTGTTCATTCCATACCGCACTAAGAAATCGAAAACAGTCAACTAATAGGCACAGTGTATGTGTAGCGTATCAAGTCAAAAATATTATATTCAGTGGGCCATGTGTTGCTATTGTTTGACGGTGAAGGAATATAGTTGTACAGTTGTACAGTCAGCGAACGCCAAAATTAAAATTAAAAAAAAAAAAAAACGAAAATTGATACGGTATAAAATTTGTTCGCATAATACGTATTTACGGTTCAAACTTCTAATCGTATATTTAATTACGAATGGACGTGAAAAAATAAACGCAACGGCCGGTAATTTATTTGTACTTCGCGAACAATGTTTATCACACGTAAACGCATAATTTTATATCGTTCGGATCCAACAGTAACGTACTCGCAAACAGGAAATTCGCAACGCGGTTAAATAAATTAAATTTGTTTTTATTGTTGTACGCACTCGGTTAATTGGGATTTTAAACGTTTGGATTCGCGTGTAATCCGTGAAAATCTTAGATCGTAAAATAATGAAAATCACTCGAATATGCCGTATTGGACACGGTATAGTGTAATCGTATATTATTACGATACGCATCCCCTTCATATAATATTGCGATGTAGTACGTGCGCGCAATGTGCGTAGGACGGTGCGATATTATAATCTAATTATTTTTCACAACCATTAGTTGTTTCCGGGTCAAGGTGATGTTATTGTATTAACGTAAACGATGCTTCGAGATAAGGCTCCAAACATATTCAAATATGAATGTCAAGTATCGCGGACGGCCTATGTACGCAATCATAATACGCAAAACATGTATGTTAATTATGCACATTTTGAATGAACACGTGTTGCACGTGGTACGTGCGCCTGCACCATCGACGTCGTATAGTTCGTGCGAGTACCCACTATCATAGGCACAAATCAGGGGTGGTTGGAGGAGCTTAGCCCTCCCCCAAAAATCCAAGAAATTACATTTTAAAATGCTATATTTTGTGACATGAATTTTTTTTTTGATGATGATTATATTAAGGTTGGTCAAGGAGATGTGAGGGGCTATGTCCCCCACGGGTATATTCAGTATAAATTGTTCAAGCTCCCCCCCAAGGTAAAAAATTTAAATTGCCTGCTATGTTTGCATACTTACATTCCGCTGTTCGGAACGAGTGATTCCGTTCCCATCGTACCGACGTACCAGAGATAAAATTATCTCTACCGTTTTTGTATATTAGACAGTGGCGTATACATAACTTTTGAATGGGGGCGGGGGGAGGATCAGTTGCAAAAAAAATTATTATGGAAGGAAAATTTCTAAACCTAGGTTATATATTATATATATTTATTATATATATATATATATATATTGTATGTGTCAGAATAATAATTTACAATAAATCCTTGCAATATTTTTTTGTTTCCTTATAATTTCCTTAAATAAAAAAACTATTTTATACAATTTTAAAAAAACCTATAGAGGGGATCTGACCCCTACATCACCGATTGTATACGCCCCTGATATTAGATCATAATATTCTATTGTAAACACACATCATATTATTACTTGCCGTCTGAAGCGAAAATAAAGTGACTCGTAGTTTATATTGCGAACCTTAATCAAATAACTGTTAAATTAATAATTAAAATGCATTTCTGACTCTAATGCACCTGCACGTTATACGCGAAAAAGCCTTCGCTACGGCTGGTATAAAGATTTGTAAATATGTAAGACGGATGGACGTGTACGCGCGTGCCGAATCTCCAAGATGCAACTCACATGATCACCGATGAAATTGTACTTTTGTATTCAATACGAACCAGTGTGCGAATTCCGTTTCGTTTGCGTACAAAATTAATTAATTTTTTTTCCCACATCATAATACGCTCTACCGTTGAATATATTAAAACATAACGCGCGCGCGTATCGCACGTTGCGCAATACAATTTAATGTGTTATTGTATTACGAGTAATATTATTATAGATATGTATGGTTTATACGCGTTAAATTTCACGCCACTAGCTAGACAGCGGTAAAATAATATACACCGTGTACCTATACAGACTAACTTCGCCGTCGTCGTCGGCAGCTAATCATTTATCATATTGTTCGTCTAGAGCAGTGGTTCTCAATATGTGGTACGCGTACCCCTTGGGGGGAACTCGTGATTTTTTAAAGGGTACAAGTCTGACAAACAAACCTTTAAATTTAAATTATTTAAGTGGAAAAGGTTGTTCAAGTTTAAAAGTAAATATAGAAACAAGTTAAATGCTGAAGATGATTTAAGATTGTATATAACTAAATTAGAACCCAATTAATCAACTGTACCAAGAAAAAAAGAAGCTAACCCTTCTTCATAATTTTTTTTTTGAAAGTAAGCTCTTTTTGTTTTAAACATTTTTTGTGTATTAGTTTTTAATGAAATGAAAATATAATTAAGTTTTTAAATTTTTTATACTTATTTTAGTTTTTCTAACTTAGAAATGGTACCCAAAAAAATTTATTGATAAAAAAGGATACGGTGTTTATAAAAGTTTGAGGATCCCTGGTATAGAGATTTAAAAATAACTTTTATGCACAAAACAACTGCAACTATTCCAATGCATGCACACCCGCACCCGGCAATGCTTTCTGAACGAAAGTGTAACGCGAACAGCGTTTTCCCTCGTAACGTTTTCGCTGACAAACGTGTGTTCGAAAACGCATAATATTCTAGCACGAATGGTAATGATTCGTATTTAAAATCAAAAATGTGTGCCGGACGTTCATGCGCGAAACGCGCATACATTCTCCGTCGATCTATCGTCAAGCAAATATTTTGGCCGTAGCAATGGGGTGGCCAGTGACGCTACGCCTCGGGCGCGATTCCTGGGAGGGCGTGAAAATGAAAAATTTATATTCAACGACAAAAATTACGAATGAAAATGTTGTACGTTTTATTTTTAAAATCTGCAAAGTTTTATTAATTGAAATAATTGTTGAAAATAATATCAATTTATCGTAATATTTTAACGTCAAAAATACATAAGAGTGCATTTTGATGTTTCGCCCCAAGTGCAAAATATTTGGTCACTACAGCACTGAAAACATGTACATGTAACTTATAATATATCATAAACACTACCAGTACAGTATACGTGGACGTGGCGTACAAAAAAAAATCTAAGTTTTTATTTTATTATTTATTAATTATTATATGGCTCTCGGTTATGATAATTTAATGTCGGATAATGCGTGATGATTTTGAGATTCGTCAAAACCCACCGCCAACTCGTTGCACATACTCAGAAGTAATAACAGTAATACATAGGTACCTACCCGCAATTCCAGAAGTATTAATTTTATTGTTTTATTACGAGCTCCGCATCATAAATCCTATGAAAATGTTTGCGAGTCATGATACGCGGCGACACTCAAACGGCGAACGTTTTTTTTTTTTCTTCCTTTTTTTCTTATTTTATTGCTCAAGATTGGCATTATATGTTAGTGCATTAGATAGTAGTAGTAGTAGTAGTAGTAGTAGTAGTTGTAGTGTAGAACGAGAAAGTTGTTACACGTTGCTGCATTGAATTGGAAATCTAATTGATAGCTGAATTACCAAAAATTTTTTACATTTTTTTTTTCTCTTGCACAGACGTGCTTCTAAATTATTTGGATTCCGCAATACATATTTTTTTCTTCGATCACCGCAGACAGAAAAATATGTACACTACTTCTACGAATTTTTTTTTTTTTACACGCATACATAAATAAAACAATCGAGGTTATACTAATTATTATTTATAAAATATATTTTCAGTCGTGCATTACGTTAACAGATATTATTTTCAGTTCGTTACCAAATGTGTGTGAACAATGTCTTGACCACACACGGCTGCTGCGAGGAGACTCGAAGTCCGCCGCACGTTGCGTTACCGAAATGTACCTATCACTTAATGGTACCACACGTACGTTACCTGGCGGTCATAGTAATGCAAACGGTACACTATTTTACCTGCATTATAATGTAAATAAAGTTCAAGTATCATCCACAACTTACTCGCTCATTGATCAGCCGAAAAAACAATATAAATTGATCTGACGAATTTATAGTACGTACTAATTACTATGTACATAGGTGCACTAAAAACTGTTCTCGAGTACGGGATTGTTCGAAAACCACGTGTTTATGGATCAAAACGGTTTTGGTCTCTAGGTTGGATGTACGCGTTTCTTCGTTTTTTCGGTTACCAAGATAACAATTCGTTTTGTTTACGTGTAATAAGTTGACTTTAATAATTACCGATTGAGATGTATGTCAATTAATAAAGTATGAATATCATTAGAATATACGATAGTCTTGCGTTTTTTTTAACCTTACATTGTTTTGTACATCACAATTCATAGTAATAATCGCAAAAATATCAATTAGTAAAATATCACCTGGGCGAGGTCGAGTAGTTCAGCTAGCGTAATGATAATAATAATAATAATATTGTGTTGAGTCAAAGTGAAATAATTGGGCAGTGCAGCTAACCCTCTCGTCGAAACCGTTTCCAATTTTCTTTTCCGTAGTAAAGATATCCAGTCAAAAGACTTACCGCCAGCGGCTGTAGCGCTCCATTACTTTATTTTATAGATCTTGTTGCGTACTACCCGCGTGTAATATTAATTACGGGGGGTAGATCACGCGCGCTCGGCATGACGTAGCGTCTCTCGCACAATAAAAATGAAAAAAAAATAATGTTGATAAACCGCCCGGTTAGTTACAGGATAGTATTAATAAAAGGTACAGTTGCAAGTTGCGACCCGAGGCTAAGAACCGTATGGGGCGCGTGTTTATTAAAATACGTATATAAGGCACGGCCGGGTATGCATGTATCCTCGAAGTTTATTTGAATTATGAACGCCAATGCAACCAATTCGAGATAACATTCCTACATCGTCTTGCCATAGTTCATGGAACAATTACACAGGAACGTTTACGGATAATACGTCGATGGAAAAATAAATACATTAAACAGAATACTTTTAATTGTGTCAGGGCTCAAACAGCCGATACAGTGTAAACGTAAACGAGAAGAAAAATATTGTAAATGGAAATAAAATTGCAAAAAAACGAGTCGTAGTTTACATCATAAATGGATTTGGAAGCGCAACTTTATATTATGTAAGATCATACACGT
Organism: Sipha flava; assembly: GCF_003268045.1. NCBI lineage: Eukaryota > Metazoa > Arthropoda > Insecta > Hemiptera > Aphididae > Sipha > Sipha flava. Next base: position 454,082 of record NW_020272848.1, on the reverse strand, counting down.
AGAAAGTAACTGTATCCGTATAATAATTAATGTTTTAAATTTGATTCCGATTTCTATTAAATATAATATGCAACCATTTTTTTATTATTATTATTAACTAAATATTTTTATAATAGTTAGCGAACGGATTCACATGTAAATACAAGTATATATATTGGAATAAGCTTTTTTAAATTTGATGAGGATTGTCTCCGATTCAGATCATTTTTATTTTAATAACATTAATCGTATTTTGCATATATCACTGTTTTTACCTTATTTTGCTGATTTAATGAATATTTGTAGTTTTAGAGTGCATATTTTTCTTTCATAGCACATATTTGTTTTACCTTGTGTAAAATTAAAAGTGTAACACTGTCCAAGTTTTTGCGCCAAGTAATTTTTTTTTTTAATCGTTCGCTACCTTAAAATGCCTAAAGTAAAAACACCAATTAGGAGTAATTTACAGACAAACTTAAACGAGCAAAAAGATATTTTTAAAACCGGTGGTTCAATTTTGTATTGTATTATTTTTGAAATTTTCACATGATTTAAATTAAAATATTTTCGATTTAATTATGAGAGCATATTTAAAAATAAATGTATATTTCGTAGAATATTACAGAATTTTTAAAAGCGTATTTAGAGGATTTTTTGTTTATATAAATCCGTTCCTTAATAATAGCTTATTATTTTTTACTTAAACATTTTTCTCATTTAGGTTACAGTTTGATCGTTTTAGATTCTCTGTTCCTCACTAGATTCTGCAGTTTTATATGACAAAACACATAATTTGAATCCGCAGTAATATTAAATACCACGTAAAGTTATGAACTCATTTTTTCCGCAATGTCTTATTATTTAGATACACAACTATTAACGACTATATACATATGCACGTCGCAAATAATACATTTTTTCGGTTCAAAAATGTTAATACAGCTGTAAACACATGACGTATCATAATTATATAGTGCAATGGAAAATTATAATGAGGAATAAAAATCATATCATTTTTTAACAATAATGATAATTTATTTTAATATAAATGAATTGCTTTTAATTAATAAACGCTACATAAAAACCTGCTTCCAGGGCATTTAAGTCTCTAATGAGATGTCGAATTTCCTCATTAAAAAAAAAAAAAAAAAACTAAAAATCTATGAATAAACTTTTTTCGAACAATCGGATTATAATAATATACCCATGAACACATATACACATTATTTTCCTCGTTTAATATTTACAATTTCTATAGACTTTGTGAGACATTACTTATTGTTTCGGTTAACACAAATGATCAAAGATATATATGTACATTTATACAGTATATATATATATATATATATATATATATATATATATATATATAGATTTATGTACGTAAGATATAATACAAACGGATCGCGTGTTTTTGGGCATCTCCGGGTTAATTGGCTGGATTTTGTTGTTTCTTTTCCTTCTTTTATGGATGTTAGAAAAAAATAAATAAATACAGATTCCATCGCGGCCAAATGGCCATGCCGAGGGGGCATATATATATATATATATACAGTGATTGTGTTAATGCCGGTTTATAGACGAGTCACGAGAGAAATATTTTAGGAGAGCTCTAAAAGTTATGGCCGCCGCGGACTCCAAAGAAGAATTCTCTCTCTCTCTCTCTCTCTCTCTCAAAACAGTAATAATAAACTATTCGATGTTATCCCGGGCAAATGGGTTTAATAAATATCCACACGTAATTTAAAACCGAATGAATTTTCGTACTATTCAGGTAATAAAAAAAAAAAATAAAAAAAAAACAAAAAAAAACGCACGGTATATAGGGTCGACCAAGAATCGCTATACATGTGCGTTTGTGCACTTTATGTCCTTCATCATAATACATAAAATTAAAATTATTTCAACACGTTTGTCGTACTGCGTCTACGCTCACCGGTTAGTGCACCACAATAGCCATTACGATAAATTAATTAACATTGTACGGTTTATTATTATTGTCATTATTGTTAATATTATTCGTTCAGTTTCGTACAATGCAGTAAATCGATGGTGATCTATATTATAGTATTGTATATCCGTGCCTTAGTACGTACCGCAACTTATTATATTATTTCAACGATTAAATCTTTTACCGTTATCATAATATACATATATTTTAATGTGTATTTGTTCACATGCGTAGTAAACATTATTACTGATCTCGCCGCCGACACGAATCGGGAATATAATATGATCTGTGATGAATTGTCACGTGATACACCCTGTGAACTGTATAATATTGAGGTGTATACATTAAACGAACGTTTTTATGCTGAAGTGCACAATATACGTATATACACATGTCCCACGAATAATATGTTTTTAACATTATCATTATTATTATTACGTTTATTTCCTAAACTTCTCGAGGCTGTTGAAAAACCGTTTGGTTTATGGTTATTAGGACTCCTGCGCGTACGTCAGTCGGTCTCTTGTCCCCCGACGTTATCGGGCGTGTGCGCGCGCGCGCGGGACGTTGAAAATGTAAACCGAATGGACCGACGAGAAAATTAGTTTTATGCCGGCCCCCGACGTCAGGTGTTTGGATTACGTTTTTGAATATAATTAAAACTCATAAAATATATACGCACGCGTGTACGTGTGCTGCTGGAAATAATAATAATAAAAATAGTACACAGTGCCGCCGATCTACCGGAGCACCTATCATATTTATCTGGTACGTACACGTTTTGACAAGAATCCAATTTCGTTTCAGACGGTTGTCTCGGAATGTCACTGTCCCGTCATTTATATACGCAGTGTACATTTAACACACACTCACGTTAAATATTATATAATTATAATATATGTATATAAATATGAGGTGGAAGAAGATAATTTTAATAAGTATTATACGCGTTCGTTTTTTATGTAGACGAGTAAAAAAAAATATTATAATACATGTCACATTCTTGTACGGGCTTATTATTATTATTATTATTATTATTATTATTGTACGTCGTATACTTATTCGTATATATACTCACTGATCAAACGGAATTATAAAGTCGAACGTCAAGTTGATATCAAACGTAGAGTATTACCGTGTGTTTAAATACATGGAGTCCGTAAAGGACAAATATAAAACGGAAAATAATGAAATTTTAATATTGTATTTCGTTAAGCTATTTATAATAGAACAAAACGTACGGATTAGTTTTCTTACTACGTTCAAAATAAATGACAACATTTGTGTTTGTAATATGGAGCGAGAAGAAATAACGGGATTTTATTTTGTCAAGTTTTCAGTGTCTCGATATCGGTATAATATTGTTGACGAACGCACGCAGTTCATTACGGAAAAAAGTTGTACAAAAAATAAATTTATATAAGAACCACTTTAAAATAAATGAATTATTTACAGTTATTTGCGTCGATTTTATGCAAACTGTACGCACGTTTAAATGGTAATTTATGCACACGTATATGACAATTTTCAAAAATTTTTAATGCATTGACGAATGTAATAGGTAGACGTTATATACTTACCTATACATATGGTAATACATTTTCAACAGTTTTTATGTTATGCAATTACAGTTATAATATTGCGTAATTGAACTTCACTAATAACAAAATCGTCCTTAACAAAAGTATTGTTAAAAAAATATATATTTTCCGATATTTTGGATAATTGTGTAAAACATAATGTTATTGAGATGAAAAATTAATAAATATACTAAAAAAAATTGAATGAAGTTGCACGGAATACATTATAAAATACCTATACCATAATAATGTGTAAATACTGCACTTATTTACCTCGTTAAAAGTCAGCCAACCATTTTTATATTTTAACGCTAAATTTTTTTTTTATAATTATACTTCTATAATTCAAATCGTTAAACAAACGTATAATTTTTCAAGTAGGTACTGTTTCCTAGTTAATTAGCACATTGTTCATACTTTAAACATGAAATTATGCTTTATAACTGGCATATGAACATTTTTTTGTAATAATTAAATATATAAATAAATGATGCGTCACATAAATTCTAACGGACTATAAACATTCATCGAACATACTATGTATAAAGTTCAAGGGACGGAAATTGGTCACGGACATTATTTTAAAATTCACTGTTGACCGAATAAAAAAATAAATAAATAGCCTATATAAATAGATAATAAATAAATAAATAGTTAATATAACTTTTATTACTAAAAATAACAACAACAACAATAATAATTATCATAAATTATATTATGGATCGACGGAGGCTTACTCAATCGTTGTAAACGAATTTTTTATGGTTTCTGATTATTTTAATTATGTTTTCAGACATAAACTTAAGTGATTTTTATTCGAGCCTTGCATCAGAGATTTACCATTAAATATATAGGTATGTATGGTAATATATATATGTAAGTACTGTACACAATATGCGCGTTACAAGTGTACGGGTTACTAGACATTGCTAACCAAATGAACGGCTGTTAATGCGCGGTTTAATCGTATTTATATTTAACCTACCTTTGATTCAGTTTTAAATATCGTAAAAAATCTATAGTCGGTTCACGTGGAGTAACGAAATTATTTTCTACGCATGCAACAATAATATTCGTCTAAAATGTGTTTTCATTTTTATATCAGTACTTTTTTGCGTTTTTCTCTGCCGTCGTATAAACATTATGTCGATAGAAATCTTCTTTTGTTTGTTTCCATTTTTTTTTTTTCCATTTTAGTGCAACCACCCTGCTATTGTCTGCTACCAGGCGTACACACACGCTGTGCGCACAAGCAGACCAGCGCGAGATACGTGATATTATACTGCGGGTTTGAGTGCTCCGGTAGACCGTGAAAGCTAAACTATTCCTAATATGATACATTATGTACACACGTACGCACGCACTCGTATATATACACTTACAATAATACCAGCTTAGTATCCGCACACGTTGACAAAGTTGGACATCGACCTGCGCAGTGGATACACCATGTGTGTAGTAAAAGAAAGTCGAACAAATCCGTTTACCTGTAAAAATGATTTAATTTTCCTTTAAAGTTCATCGTTTCTCGTGTAAAATTAAATACGTTTAGGCACTATAATTTTGAAATCGACTTAACTTGAACACAACTGTTAAACTACACGTATAATTACCAATATTATTTAGCACGTGTTAGAAATTATTGAAATTCGCAATGTTTTTAAAATTTTACATTTTCAAGGTTTTGGGATTTGCTCGTTTTGATTTCATATTCAAAAACAATCTTCTACGATTTAACAAGTATTAGCGACCACAATAAAATTTTACGATCGACATAAATCGTGCGAAAAGGAGACTCATACATACATATTACATGTATAATTAATTATCCAACATTTCGTGTATACATTTTAAATAATATTCATCGTTTTTGACAATATGGTATAGTGTCATGGGTGACCGCAGGAAATTTATCAGGGGGGGCTTAATTAAATCGAACACCAAAAAGTATATTAAAAAAATGTATTCTTAGCAAACAATAAAATATGTTTTAGTCGTTATCAAATAAAAACTGAAGTCTTCGCAGTTGTTCGATTAATTTTTTCCAGGGGGCAAATGCACAATCTTTCCCCTCTCTGGGCGCCCATTTATAGTGTTATATATCTTACGTAAAATAAATATATTCTAAAATGTTAATTTAATTTAATCAATAGCTAATATGTTAATTTATTATTTTTTTTTTTTGTTTTTATGTATTTTCAATAGCTTTATTTTAACTTATACATTTCAATGACGTTAATTTTTTTTTTATTCTTACAAAACAAATTGACATAATTATTGCCAAATTATACATATACCATATAATATTCAATATTTAAGTATTGCGTATGCGTATTGCAGGGATTTTGTGTTTTTTTATGGATTGAGACATTTATCACCAACTTAAACCAATTAATAATAAATTATGTAAATCACCTGTTTTAATTCGTCCTAAAGGTATGTAAATATACATACATACAAAACCATATTAAACAGCCCTAGTATAAGTTTCCATCCGATGACAATGATAAAATATTATGTTATATGATCAAGAAAAAATATCATAGCACTTAATTTTTCCCATTACTATATACCTAGTAACTGAATAATGGGTTAGAATAAGAATTTATATGTATACAGTGTAAACTGAACAACATATAAGAAATGCTGTGTAAAAAGAATAAGAAAAATGTTAAATTATCCATATGGATAAATGTTAAGCCCAGTGATAATATGAATTATACAATGGGTTGATTATAATCAAAATGTTAAGAGGAATGTAAAAAACTAAAACTGTGTTTTCGATATAGTGAATATTATTGAATGTTGTAAACAGGTATATTTATTTAATTTACATCTATCCATAATTTTAAATTATCGGTATACGAATGATTCAGGTATGTCAAATGATAAAATAATTCAAATGTCGCTACAATTTTACGGGTTTCAGCTAATTAGTTAAACTTAAACACTTAAAACGTATACACCAACAATTATTGGGCAAATAATATTGGTATTCTGAATACACTTTTATGTTTATTTTCATTTAATCGTAAAGTAATAACAGTTATCACGCGTGTGAACATAATAAACGATTTGTATGTTTAATTTTTCGTGTATTCTTCAAACCAGTTTTCATTTAGAATATTAATTTTATAGTCAATACCATTGTATGACGTATTTACTCACTTAAACGGGAGAAAAACAAGCAAACAAATTACAGCAGCCCTTCGTAGAAATCGAAATAATAATCATTGGCAAATACACTGAACACTATAATAGGAGAATATATACTATTTACGTATTTTATTCTCATGGCAATTTACATCCAAAAGCGGTACGTATTTAATAAGCATATATGTAGTAGCGTATAATATTTTATAATTATAGGCGTGCGCAGACTTTGTCGGCAGGAGGGGGGCCTTTAAAAAAAGTGAACCAAAGATTCTTGTACTAAAGATTATTAGTATAATTAAATATTTTAAATTTTATAAATTATTTATTTAATTCAATATGCAAATATAAAAATAAATACTATTTAAACTTACATAATTTATATCTGAGAAATCCTTATTTACATATTATTATATTATTTACAACTCCATTCTTCTGTCCACGGGAGTAAGGTTTTTGAATGTATCAATTACATCTTCAATTTTTATATTATATATAATTTCTGATAAGTCTGATTAATAACTAATAACTTTATTACATTTATTCACAGATATCAATTTTATACTATGAGATTAAAACTGGTTTTACTTTATTCATGTAAAATGTAAAAATGTTCACTATCTTGTATATTATATATATATTTATTAAAAAAAAAAGCCAGAGTCCGCAGAGGGGGGTCCGTGCGCACGCCTATGTCTATAATGTACCTAATGCGAGGATAGCACTACGACTTGGATAAATGGTATTTTTCACGAACACAGAACAATCACTATAAGTTTAGGTATTACCCAAAAACGAAAACCATTGACCGTTGCATTGTCTGCATTTTTAATTATATTTTGATAGTAATCTCACACGTAAGTATACGCGCGCAGCGTTTAGATTTTCTAAAGAACTTCGAAAAGAAAGTTCGACGAATGGTACAGGGATGAAGAAAAACTAAAATGTTGGCGATAACTCAAAGGTCCGCAACAGACATACACGCGTGATCAATACGTTGGGTTATAATAGATGGACCAAAAATTGGTAATATTTAATAAGCGTAGGTGAATATTATTATAATAGTAAAACGTAGCCTAAAACGATGGAACAAAATATTTCAAGTGTTAAAGTTTTTTTTCTATATGTATACATATTATTATACAAACGATAGTATGATACCGACAAAGCGATTGCGTATCTATGTATACACTGCGGGCGCATCAATTCCATTATAATGTATAATATACCGACGAGAATTTAAGGGGAAAATATATATCTCCACATATTACGTACATAAATACTCGAACCTCTATATGGGTAAAATATTTAAATTTATATTGTTATCTACGTGGACACCGGGGGGAAAAAAAAATGTAATTCTTCGGAAATATATATTGTTCTGTTATTCGCTTTTCGAGGACACATTGTTTGACCATCGAACGGGGAAGGGGTGAGGAGGGATGCGTCTTATGGCGTATCACGCAGGTTCGTTTCTACAACGCGGACGCTTTTGTGTAACGAATACAACTCCATTAACTGCAACGATCAAAAAATAAATACAAAAATATTTCTGCGTGGGACACACTTCGCGTAAATGTATAATATATTATACGTGCATCGGCCGTTTAAGATAAATAATGATTTATCACCACGGATAATCGCGGTTAAACCGGAGAAGAACGTTTTAGAGAAAAAAAATCGTAACTCTTTTCAAAAACCATCGGACGGTTTGAATTTAAATGTTTTAGTGAGGTTTCGTTCAACACACAATTACTCACATGTTTCACTAAGCACATATTTCGACTTGACCGCATACTGTATCATACATTTGTACATTGTAAAATAATATCAATTAATTAACCGAAATCATTTCATTCAACTGTACGCGCTTACGTATACCATTCGTAATCATTAAAATGTGTCTTTTTACGTCCAGTTTCCAATGCTTCAACATGATATGCGTAGAAAAATGTTGAAAAACAATACGAACATCACATAATAATATCAATAATATTTTAAGTAAAATATTCCAAGAAAAATTAATAAAACATATGTATACACGGAGGTACTTCTGTTCGCTCCACGTTTAAAAGTACCTACATTATACATACATTATATGCTTACAACTAGAGATGTTTATGGAATTGCATTTTTTTATATTGATCCAATTAAATGCAGACCTAGATATAAATTTGATTCATGTTCTATTATATAAAATAATACCATTTTTACTTTGCATATTTTTACATATTTTATGATTTTATATTTTAAATGCATATTTTTGTGATTTAATGAATACAAATGCATAAATCAGTTCATTTTCGAATGATTTAATGAACGAATAGATAAACGATAAATCGGTGACCCAAATGTTTTTAGATTGCAATTTGATAAAATTAAAAAAAAAAAACACAGTATCACAATGTAACGTTCATATTGTTTATAATATTAAAAAAATACAAGAATAACAAATATAACAATAAAAATTACCTATTCATAAATTATAATATATTTTAATGTACATTATATTCTACATATCTTGGTGTTTTTTTTTTTTTTTTTTTTAATTAAAACGCATATTTTACGTTTTCTGTGCGTATTCGGTAATTTTTAGCTCATAATAAATGCACACACACGATTGTTTGAAGCGCATAAAAATCCGAGCCCTGCTCATAACGACGAACGGTATAATTATATAGTTTTCGGCCTTGTTGTTTCCGCTCTGAAGTCCGAATCCTCGGCCACGGCTGCGCGAGTACACATGCGATTTATCATTGAATCGTCATTGATAAAATATTGTGCACCGGCAGTAGGTACCGGCAGTGCATTTAGACTTACTTCCAGCGGGAGGGAGGCAATCGCCCCTTCGCCCCCCGCCCATTAAAATATGCCCAAGCGGCGGTGTACCATACGGTTCGGCCCGGCGTTATTGTTTTCGAGAGAAAAACGAAACCTGATGCCGTCGAAACGGTGCGCTTTCGGTGTTTGTACAATTCCTATACTCGATATACCATATTTTTTTCTGAATTTAGTGATACAAAAACTTCGATTTGGTCATTTTTCCTCATAGGAGATTTGTTAATACGTCCGTGTACGTGTGCGTGCGTGCGCGCGCGTGTGTCGAGTAGCGAATCGATTGGACGTTGCTGCCGGCTGTGCACACCCACGTGGCAGTCTGGCAGTCGGCGGCGCGGGACACTCCTTCCGGTCGTTTTGTGAACCGATCGCAGTAAATCGCCGCACGACGCCCACCTCGACCGAGATCGTTTGCCGCCGACTGTAGTACGTATTATTATACGCATTTACGTCGAACGCGTAAACACTGTTTCGACGATACGGTACGCGCATTGTGCACTTCGTCTTGTACCCTTCGTCTGTACACCGGATACATGGACATACGTGTTTTTTTAGTACTAAAAACACTTAGGAAAAATCTGAACACATTTAATGTTTATCGATTGAGGGTTGCTCTTTAAGACCCAGAAGTTTGTTTCACGATCCGTTAATAAATACATTTTTTTATAACATTGTAAAAGTGACGAAATTGCGAAAAAAAAATGCGCATTTTCCAAATGTCGGTTGTGCCATAAAAGACCCGGTATACAGACGAAGGGTTAAGGACGGCGGAAACACCTATGCACTGCCGACAATGCGGTATTTTCAACATTTTTTTGTGCGTGTGCGTGTGCGGTAAGGGGTTACAGTTTTACTAATAAATAATTTATTTCGTAATGTTATAAAAACAATACATATAGGGTATGAATTAATAATTATATAATTGTTGTAAACACAAATCAAATTTAATTATTTTTAAAGACAATTTGCTGTAGGTAATGTAATATTCAACGGCACATTACTGATTTTTGAGTTTAACATAAATAACGTATTTTTTCACTAGAATGGATAATGGTCTAAAGAAATCAACTTATATTTAACTTTTGCATGAGTACCAAATTACACAACATTTAAACTTAGTATTTAATTTATGCGGTCAAAAGAAATAAATGTTATGCGTCATGACATTTCGAGTTATCTTTTAGAAAATAATGCGTTTAGTACGTCGTATAAATATAACATACAAATTATATTCATATATGTATTATGTTTATCACAACTGATGAATTCGCGACAAACATTTTATAATCGACCATACATACATAATTGAATAACTGATAAATTATACATATAATACACCTGAAGAAATAGGAATAATTTAATCCTAATAAGTTTTTAAGTAGACGGAAACTATTATGTGTATAAAGATTCAGCATAGATATTATAAAATGTACCATATCTTAGTACGTAATTTATGTACATATATATGCGCATACTTTTGTAATTTTTTTTTTTAGATTGAACAATAAAAGTCGTTAAGACGTCGATAGAATAAAAAATATAAACGTATATGATCACTCGTATACACGTACATGGTTGTATTAGAAATTGAAAATACGTTCGTTTGAAAACGATCAACAAGTAACAGCTGCAGGGGGAAGATGTACATAATACATAACATACATAACTAACGAAGAGCGCAATAACGATGGTGGTCGACTGGTGCAGCGTGCACGGGATCACTGCGAAAACGGGAAAATAAAACAAGGGTGGATCTTGGACTCCCTACGCACACGGGAGGGAAACGCGCGCGTATATACACATATATAAATGACGAAAATCGATTAACGACGATAAGACACCTGTTGTGTTTAACGCTCGTCGTTTGTCCCACGCCACCCCTCTACAGTATTATTGATATATTTGACGCGGTAATATATTTGTACACGTAATAAATTATAATGCTCTACGTGCAACTCACCCAATCAAGAAGACGAAAATAAAAATTATTTCTCACTCACACGTATCTACTCGGCAGATACACTCGTGCGATACTCGAGTATACACGGGCTTGCGGCAGTCCTTACGCGTCCTAGCCGCGGCTAAATGCTACGATGACCCGAATTTGACCAAAACTGTGGGTGTCCGCTAAGGAATTCCGTCGCCGTTGTCACGCGTACGCCCAAATATTTGTACGTTATTGTATACGAAAGGATTGCTAGTGATATCGCGCGCACGCGAGTCGTTGATTTAATTTTATACCGTACATCAGACGTTTGTGTGCGTGCTGGTACGATATTATTAAAATATAAATATGTGTGTGCGTGTATGTGTGTGTGTAATAAATCCACAACGATTATAATAGCACAAGAAAAGATCGACGCGATGCGTGTAGACACGTGTGTCTGTCGCGCAGAAATCGGTGACGAAGATCTAAGCAACACATCGTCGTAAAATATACATACGATTTAACACATTTCAACAGTGCGATATATTATTTTCTACCGTAACGTGTGCACATACACATAGTCATTTATATTAGAGTCGAGTACAAATAGTTATTCGTACGATTATAGTATATAGTAAGTCGTGTTAACTCTTTTACTTGGAGATATTCAGAATCTTTTACGGTTATCGTTAAGCTAATAATTTTATATGGTGTGCAATAGATTGTTCAGATACGGAAATCCGTATGTTTTGAATAGGCACAACCGTAGCGATATAATCTACGTACGTTTCACGGCGGATACCGTGGAAGCTCGGACATGTTATGACATACTCCTAAACGACTTGAAGCAATTCATTTTTTCTAAAGTAAAATGTCCCGTATTAATATTATACCACGATCGTAATATCCTAAACGCACGCGATTTTTTTCACCCGACAATTACTACCGCGCACTGTAGGTACATATATGTACATATGTTGTACGACTAACAATATATTGTTGGTCGTACAACATATGGGAACGTAAAATTATCTAGTTCAACGATAATAATAATCAGATATTTGTATGTCATTAGGATTGGGTCGAAGGTAAGTCCACTAATTATGTCACTCCACAGGTGCGATAGGATTTTAACTCGGCTCCGATTCACCGTGCGCAGGGCCACACTCGCCGAGGTATATTATGCTCCCAAGTCAGGCGATACACTCTTAATCGCAAGTCACAATATCCATTTGATAAATCCTTGAGTTTTAATTTGAATGGCTTATTTTATTTTTTGTTTTTTTTTTTAACACAACAAATCCGTTTCAAATTTTCAATACACAAATAATCGAAACGAATATATGCTGTGCCCACGTGACCCGCGGGTACGGATTAGATGCCGCACGGGTGTGTAGTTTTTGCGAGCGATACGATGTAGACATGATATACTATGGTAAATTAAATGTTATTACGTCAGTATTATGCGTTGCGCAAGAAAACGTTATTGACAGTGATTTCTATACGTCACGGGTGTGACAACTATGTGTTGCACCAACCAATTAAACCATCGATAAAGCAAAACTAATAATCTTCTTAGTTACACTAATTAGTTTTAATTACATTATTTTATTATTGCAGTGAATTTCACTGTGTGGACATGGTGAGACCAAACCCATTTGCCTATATTAAGTCGTTGGTCATATAAGCCAAACTTAGTTAAAAAATACTATTATTTTTAATATTGAAAAGTTTTTATTTTGCACCTGTAAGCCATAAAATTAGAAAACAATTTTAAATTAAATGTATTAATAAATAAATAAACAAAATAATAATGAATAATATAATCTCGGGACCCATAATTGATAAGTAATTTTACGTTAATGTGCATGAAGGAATATACTTAACTTTTTCCAAAACCACGATATTTTCCTTGAGGGAAAGATCTTTTTGAGAAATAGTCGAATACGTTCACAATCGCGTTAAAGTTCATGGTAAGACTGAAATGATTACCCAGTTAGTGAATAAATGCTGCATGTTTATCACTTGATTTTTTTAAATATTTATTTTTTTTTTATATACATCTCGATAACATTCGATAACAATAAACTTACAACAAAATTCTATTAAGGTTTAAAAGTTAATGATTTTTATTACATTTGATAAATACAATCTAATAGATACGACAAAATCCAATTGTATAAGTGTTAAATACATATTCTAATGCTAAAATAAATATTGTCCACATTAATCGAACCTAGTGCCCATACTACGTTTTTTAACTTTGTTAGTATACATTTGACGTGGGACCAGATCATTCTCCACATATTATACGGATTTCCATATTAATCCGTACCCACATAAGGCGAAATTCATTGCAATTTAAATTAAAAATTAAAACTGGTGCGATATGAAAAAATACCAAAATTAGATTGTACAAGCTTTTACCCAGTTCAACGCGTTTGTAAACATAACTGACATAACTGTCACTTGTAAATTATAATTTGTATTTGATTGTTATCAGCTATAAAATATTGTACCTACTATGATGCTTGAACTTAATGTTGAAATTGAAATCGATTTTAATTTCATAAACATAAAAGTATTAGTAAAAAATAATTTCGTGAGCTACATTCGTAGCAAGTAAATATAAATATAAATACAGAATGATTGATAAAGGATGCATGCATTTTATATGTGGTTCGAAAGAAAATATATTTTTAAATATTTGGTAACTCGTACGGTTTTAATCAGAAACATTTTTCTGTTTATTAAATTTAATCTCTGTTATAAATATAAAATATACTTATAATGCACTTATTGAAAAGTTTTCAACCAATATAATTAAATAAATGCAAATGATGGTTTTTGAAAATTAGATCTCTTCATAACTTATAATTAGGAGTAATTTTTATGAATTATATTTACCCAATCGATGGCTTTTACCACATTTGTTACCTATTGAAATAATTTATAAACATATGTATAAATAAACTCTAATTTTTCATTCGTAAATGAAAAAAAAAACACAATTATAAATTCAAAAATATAAAAATATTGAAATTGAAATCAAGTAGAAAATAAATTGTTGCCATGTATTATCATATTGTGTTATCAATTAATCGGGGCCGAAACGAAAAATTGCGATTTATATCAATTAACCATTAAAACATTGATGACTGTACTAATTCGGTTCACAGAATATTAACGATTAATTTACAATTTTTTTTAACCAAGACGAGTGTTATCTTACCGTAGTAAAGCAAGGTGTACCAAAACTTTTTCTAAATCATATTTTCTGATATATATATATATATTAATGATTAAGAGTTTAAATTTAAATTTAAATTAAAATAAATGAATTTTAGAAAGAAAAAAATACAAATTATATACATTATAATAATTATAAAAATGTGTTTTCAAAAGTATTTCATCCATCTCCAAACATATTATTTATTAACCGTATTTTTATTGTATTTTTTATTTTTTTATTTATTTTATTGTATTTATTGTATGTTATTAAAATCTATACAGATAGAGAAATACGAATATAAACATGTGCACCATGGGTGGATTTTAATTTAGACGTAGAAATCGATAATTCGAGAGAAGACACGAAATACATACATCAACATACGTAGAGGACTTAACATATGATGATTATCTATAATATATACATATAATATACTTAGTCACAAACGTGCCCGATATTAATTAAAATATGTAAATAACAACACTCGATTCGATTCCCGAGCACGGTTCCTACATAAAGTTAAGTATTTATTTATTTATTTATAAATAAAAAACAATAATTATATATACATATCTAATTATTTGATAGCATATATATTTTACGTACTATATTTATTTATAGGTGTATCAAATTTTTTTTTTTTGTTACATATAATTGTAATATTTTCCAAATGTTCGTATGAAAATAGGCTTTAACAAACTAATACAATAATAATTATAACATCACATTATGCAAAGTACCTATATTCAAAAGACCTATATTTTTATATAAGATCATTTTTTTTCAATAATATTTTTATGAATAGAAAAATAACATTACTATTGCGGAAATCTTTTCTGGAATTATGTATTTTTATTTTACGTACACGAACAATTAAAAAAAATGTATGTCTAATTTATTTTAATGCAATGAAAATAATCGATTTAAAATTGTTTATTTCATGTTTTATATAAGTTTAAGAAATAAACTTAATGGTTATTTTCTCAATGTTAAAAACTGAACGATTAATAAATAATGAAAAATATTATTATAAATATAAAATACAATATTTATATTAAATTAATATATTAATATAATATAAATAATATTAAATAAATATAATATATAATATAAATATTTATAATATATATATATATATATATATATAAAGCCAAAAAAATCAAAATCATCTGTGGATTTTAATATGCAATAAATAAACACCTGTTAAAAAAATATTTGGTAACATTATAAGCTGTATGTACACCTTATATGTAGGATGATTTATTTAACTAATCTTTGTCAAATGTACATTATCAAACATGACACTAATGAATTTTTTTAATTTAGAAACTCTGTAAGTATTATATAATATACCAAACAATCAATTATTCGTTTACTTTTCATTCAATCGACCAAGACTAAAATTAAATTAAATTGTTTTTTTTTATTCAAGTTTACCATTTTATTAAAAATATAATTAATTTAAAAAAATTTTTCGCGTAAAAAAGTAATCGGGACCACAGAAAATACAGTATTATGTGTATAAACATTTTGATTTTATTTATTATAGTTAGTAATAATAATATATTAATTCAATATTAAATCTCATTTAAAGTACAGAATATATAATGTTAAGAATGCTCCTATTAAAAGTTTCACATTAAATAAATTCAAAACATAATTACTATGCATTTTTTGTACCTCGATGAAATCACATAATTTTTTTAGTTTATTTTTATTTTAAATAATAAATGCCCGTTGGGCATAAGGTACAAACAAAAATTATAATACATTTAAATTTAAATAAGAGTACAAGAATAAACAATTACAATATAATACCGTACATTTTGCTGTAAAATTGTCAATGTTAACGACTAGAAATTTCATCATTATACAAATTTAATACGTCATATTTTCATAAAGTGCAATAACGAAATCCATACTCAATATTCAATAGTTAATGTGCAATTGTTGATAGACATTTCAGGATCAAACCCAAGCTTGAATTCCTTGAATACATACAACATAGATGAAAAATGTAACTGTAAAGTTCAGTTTGGTCTGTGAATTTCGAAGCTGCTGTGTAATTATAAACCTAGCACGTTATCCAGTTAATTATATCTGCCTACATGGAAAACATAGGTCAAAATGAACTATGAGTGTTCAAAATGATCAGCAAGGACAAACGGTTGTAATAACACTTATATATAATCAACAAGTTATGTGATTATGACAACTATAAACAATTAACAACTACAATTAATTACATTTATTTTTTAATTAATGAACGATTTAAGAAAGAACATTTGGAACATTTTAATATTGACTCAACTAATTACCAAGATAGAATTTAGAAATTAAATAAATATATTTAACAAGAATATTTTTAGTGATTAAACTAACCGATGCTAATAATAAAATGACATGTAAAATGTTTTTTTTTTTTTTTTATTCAGTCATAAAAAAGCTAATATATAGTGTGTTCACGCTAAGAGATATCACTAAATATTTCAGTTTGATGAGCTTGTATTGAAATGGAGTTTTCGGGGAATGAAAGGGGTATTTAATTATATACACAATTTCAGCCAAATTTCAAATGTTTGGCCGGACGATATGGGCATGCGCAATACAATATAATTGCACATGTGCAATTTATATTTATACATACAATCTTGAGTAAATAATGTTAACTATAATGGTGTACTCATTACCCTTTTTTGGTATTATCATTTTAAATAAATATTATTATTATTATTATTTATATGATACATCACATTAATATCAAGTTTTAAAAAAAAATTAAGTTTTACAAGTGTACTTCTATACTTTTATATAAATAGATAAAATTTAGTTTTCTGAATCATTCATTTACAATTAAAATTAATAATTTTCATTTTAAAATAAATACGATTACCATTTTAGTATAGAAATTATAGAAATTATAGATGCATTACGTATTTTAGTTGTCCTGAGCTTAATTAATTACATAGAACAAGTTTAGTATAATGTTGGCTATTAGCCATTTGGCCTAACATTAAATATGTAGTAAATTTTAAATACAACTGGTTATATAGCTCACCTTTCATTTTCCATGCATTTACACGACTTTGATATTTAACATATAGTCACGTTGCATAAATAAAAATGTAACGAAAATCTGATTAGATATTTTTTGAACTTATTTTATAATTTTATTTCACAATAATTAGAATAGTGAACACATTTTTAAATGTATATATTTTGAGTACTGTGTAACAGATGAATAATACATCTGAAATATTTCAAAAACTTAAAATCAAAACAAAAAATACTGATCCATAGTATGTATTCCTTATGGTAATTTTACTATAGTTTATTACTTTATAATAAACAATATGTTCACGTTACAATTGTACTTTACGTTTAATCATATGCATACACAAGGGGAGTAGGGCTTGAAATCTCCCCCCTCCCCAAAATTCAGGAAAATTATTAAATGTATTTTTATAGAATAAAAGTGATATATAGATTATATAAGTATGATAATGTACAACCTTACCCCCCACAAGATATTTTTTCCATGAACGCGCCAACGTTTAATTAATTATTATGATGTATAAACCACAGAATACGAATTGCAAACATGCAGTTACATACATATTCTAATTAATAACTAATTTTACAAAAAAAAACTGTAGATAACCTTAAAAATATGTTGAAATTGGTATAGTATTATTTTTTAAAATATTGGATAACAGCTGAATACCAGTCATTATCCAAAAAATACAATACTGCTAACCAGATGGTTATAGCTGAAGTATTCTGTTACTATTTCACCGACACGAAGCGCCGTATTAAAAGCAATTTGCAAGTTCAGGAGTACAAAAAAATTAATTGAAAAGAAAAAAACAACATGTACACCGATCATACAGACCAAGGTAAATGCATGATAAAAAAAAATTTTAATGTTTATTTTAGAGTTAGGTATTGTATTTCAAATAATTTATCATGTTTTACCGTACAGTTATAATTTTGATTATAAATCGTCTGAGTATTATTCTGATTATTCGGTTGTAATTTAATACATTGATGACCCTCGGAGGGTATTAAAATAAACGTAAAAGTTCATGCTCACAAATAATTTGAATACATGACCATAATTTCAAAAAATTTAAAAAATATAGTAATTTAATAATCTTACTCTTAACGCTATTTGAACTCATCCGCGTGACTATATGTGTCGTATTAATAATATAGTGTATAAACAAATAATAGTACAATAATAATAATAATAATAATACTTAATACTAATTTAATATTTTGTTTTAAAATGCGTCACACTAACGTAAGACCATCGTCAGTTAATTCACCAATATAATAGTCTAATAGGAATATGCTCGTATAACAAGCCGATATTTGTCTAGACCCGTCAAATATAGTTCATTATACGAATATGCTATTATACATACGTAGGACAAAATATTTGGTGATTTGGTAAATAATTTTCTCGACTAGTGTCTGCATTTCAAAATATGACAATGACGTGTTCATAGTCCGTCACCGTCAAAGATGAACGCAAAGAAAGTGCATATAAATCTGAAAATTGGACATTGATACTTTATAGTTATTATTTTATATCATTTTCGACCACATCCTATTTGTCCGGTACGACCAGTGAGTGTAGTGCACACATAGGGTGTATTTGTTCAAGGATAGAAAGAAAGAGTGGAATATCCGTAATACGCCCGACCCACAGACCTGCTGTCCTTCCACCACTCCGGTGATCATCTTCACCTACGTAACTTGTGCTTATCAGCAGCAGCACATGTGCATGTATACAAATGCTTAACGACAGTGGCATATATAGGTTTTTATTTCGGAGGGGGCCGATTTTGTATTTGATTTTTGGGAGAAAGGAAGGAGTAAGTACACAATTACGATAAAAATTACTTTAACGCTATAAAAATATATATAAAATATATAAACTCGACTGTCTTTACACTATCAGAAAAATAAGTAACTTAAATTTTTTAATAATTTATAATTTTTAAAAGTATAAAAACTACATTGTAATAAACAATTTTTTTATTAGATCCACTCAAAATTCACCTAAAATTTTAAAATTTTCTTAAAAGAATAAACATATTTTATAAATATAAAATTTTAAACTATCGCATAAGCAACATTCTCAGTGTCACGACAAATTTTCGGAAACCCCCAGCATTAAAACATATCTATGTTAAAAATAAAAATCTTTAACAATGGTGTTTTTCATTTCAGAGGAGGCCCGGGTCCCCTCGCCCCCCTACCATGAATACGTTCCTGCTTAACGACACGGTCGTGCGCAAACGAATATAATTACTCATATTAGCTCTAACCTGCCTGTAATTACGGATAATTCGTCGTCATCGATACATACGAGTAGGACAACTCAACATACACGCACACAAAAGGGTAGACAGGGGGGGGGGTGGACAAAGGATATTTCAAGAGAATGTTTACCCTTCCGTTTTTCTTCGATACTGCAACTTGCCGTTAAAGGTAAAATAAGCACTGCACAAGTGGATTTCTCTCGGTCAGACAAATAAAAAGACATTCGATCGAAAATTTATAATATTATTTATACATACATTAATATTTGCGTGTGTGTGTGCGTAAACTACACATGTATGTATGATGTACGATTACATTACTGCACACGTGCTAAGTGCAGTGGATATATATACTATATATTGTATCTTATGACTAAAATTGACAGAATAAATATACATGGGATCATCTTTGTTGTTTATATCATTCCAATTGATTAATATATCATTTTATAGACACAATATCATCTTTATTTTTTCTAATTATTAAAAAATTAAAATGAATGTAAATATATATAAATATTTATAAATATAAGGCCGAGTGTAACATTTTTAGTTGATGTAAAAAGTCTTAGATGATAATTTAATGAACATTAAATTATTGGTTCATATCTAATCGAAACATTCTCAGATTTTTTTGTACAACATTCAATGTATAATTATGATCAAAATATACGACATATAACAATGATGATTTTGGAATAACAAATTTTCAAATTTGAGTGAAGTTTTTAATTGTTCTTTAAAATTGAACATGCTTAGAACTAGTTAAAAACACTTGGTTCGTTTTTTACTTGATAATCAAACAATATATGTGATTAAATTTGTATCTATTGCACTTCCCGACCTACAAAACTTTATTGCCAATTACAAAGGTAAATAAATAAAAATAACAGTTAACTTGAACAAACACAATAATTGATAAATTCCAGAATAGTGTACATTATTTATGACTTTCAAATAAAATAAAATGAATCATAATGACATACTCGTATTACATATTTAGATAATATAATTAACCATTTTCGTATTTCCTATAAAATTTGAAAACCCATGAAAAAAGGAATGTTTTCGAATAGAACATATGATGACATTTCCAATTATTTTATTATTTTAATAATTCACGAATAATCAAGTGTTGGCCCATTACCAACAACTTCTAGCATAATAATGTAACTAATAAAAATATTCGAACACTATTATATATAAAATTTTATTATGTATTATTATTATTACTATTTTTTATATTCATAAACATGAAAAGTGTCATCGTATATTACAATTAAAACTATTGAAAAATGTATAATTCGCTTGACTTTTATTTTCTTACTTTGTTTAAAATGTTAAACTATTATTTAGACATTTTAAATTTGAAATATTTAAATATTTAACGAACTGTAAAATTTATTAACTGTATAATGTATTATGAGTATAAAAAACCAACGTTATACGCCATGAATATTATTACAACTTAAATTTGTTTCTATTCATATTTTTACATGTATATTGAAAACAATGAATGATTTTCATAGAAATAGAGCCGAAGTCAGATATGTAAAATATAATTTTACAAAAACTAAGAAAATTTTATAGATGTTACCCGTGTGTTTCTATGTTTATGCCTTGTGGATTTGTATAGTTGATAGCTCGATGCCCGTTATAAATTATGTTCTCGTACTCTTTTCGAGGTGAATTATTACAATTTACACATACTATAATAATAATATGACTTCTACTGTCAATAATTTCTTAAAAGTTGCATATTTTATTAATTATCTGTATACAGTGGTGGTATCAAAGGACGTAGATAGCAATTTCACACACATAACTGTAGAAATTAAATCGAGAATTTAATTGTATTAATTTACAAACTATTTATTCTTTAGACGCAACAACTTTTTGGTTCACAACGCCACAAATTACGATAGTACAACATTTAACGACTAGATATATTTAGGTATGCGTTCATCGTCGTTACAAACAAATCTCATTGATTCCATAGTGCAGTGATTTTCATTCTTTTCTCATTCATATCACCTTTAAGCACCAGAATCAAACACCGCGTCACCCTAACATCAAAATAATAAATAATCTTAACAGTGTATTTTAGAATAATTTTTGAAATAACAAAAAAAAAAAAAAAAAAACGATACACAGAAAAATAATCTACAATTAGGTATAATTTATTGAGTTGCCGGGTTCAATAAATATTGACATTTTAAAGTTTAAATTTACAAATAAAAAAAAAAATAAAAAAAATAAAAATATTAATAATTTGTATAAAAACTGATGAGAAATTGGGCACTGGTGGTTTTTACAAAGTTGAGGAAGTCGAAGGATGATGGTGGAAAGACCGAGTCTTATATTGTTTTCTAGAGTTGTAAAAATATAATAATACTACATATCTAGCGAATGCAAAATAACTGACTACCGATTAAGTCGATAAAATAATCGATATTTCATCGATTTCGCGTTAATAACTGTACGTGTTTATCGGATCTAAATAATATAAAGATACAAACCTAAAGGTATGCTATTTACATGGCAGTTGTGATAATTATATGATTTTATTAAAATCGATTATTTTCTTATTGTTTTCCTTTTCCCGTGGAGATTTCATGTCACCCCTACACCTACACCCTTAACCCTTGAGTGACACGTCACCCCGGTTGAGAACCACTGCCGTAACGTATGAAGGTTCATTTCGAGTAATCAAAACCCGAGCACACGCGATTACCTTAAGACCTTACGCTTCGGTCGACCGAAACAATGCGTCTCGCGTGGGCAGTCGACGGTTGAGTGCAGGGGAAGATGCTACGTGCCCCCATCGTTGTAATTGCATACCACGCGCGGTCGCATCCCTGATCATTATAGCGCAGCCTAGCTAGTTCGGAATTAACGAACGCAAAGTAATTTTGGTCGGCCACCAAAATGTGTGTGTGTGTGTGTGTGTGTGTGTGTGTGTGTATATTATTATTACATGGCCGGTCCCCGTTTCGTTAACGATTTCGAAGTAAAAGGGGATTAGTCTGAGATACTGTTTTCGTCTCTGTAATATATTATAAAACCTAAGATTTCATCCCCAAAGTGTTCGTACGCGTATACGCGTATACCTGTACGGAAACCGTACCCGTTTCGAACCCTTTGGAACACCTGTTCCACGTTGACCGATACCATCAATTTTCACAAAAAATAACATCACGATGGCTTAGCCGCCGTGAATCGAAATACGACAACATAATAAAACAAGAAATCCATTTTATCGACACTGTACAGATTAAACAAATACATATTTTTATTTAATCCAATCACAAATAATAAATATACATTTTCATAATGTACTTAAGTGTATGTATAATATTTTTATCATACATTTATTTATGTTAATGTGATGACATTTGATAAATATTTTCACACGCATAAATATGTCGTATTTTATTTACCCAGTACATAATATAGATTAATTTTGTATTGCTTTTATAGCATAAGATTTTTCAGTTTTTATAATTTGAATTTTAACTATTGAAATATTTATATATTTTGAATAACTAGTGAAAAACCAATAATAACAAATCAATTTATTTTAATTTTTCTGAGAAGTATAACTAATCAAAATAAAGTGTTATTTGGCAAACATCCAACATTAAATGTTTTAAAATCAAACATAAATAAAAATTATTAAAAGGGATAGAAAATTACATATGAAATGAAATAGCATTTAAGGCTTATAGAACATAACAATAAAGTACTGTAATTTATTTTTTAAACCTTAAGAAATAACTTAAAATATTCTTAAATGCCTAATAAATTCGTATTTTAGTCAATACTTAATGCTAAGTACAATAAAACTAAAAAATAAAACAGTAAATAATTTTACATGTATTCATTATGATACAATACCTAATATATGTGATACTATGAACGGTTAGTCTAATATGATGCGCTTTCTAATAATGAATTCTAGTTTTGAGTTTTGGCTGCTGTAAATCTGAATGTTTAATGACGTTATCATTCGAGTACATTCAATATACAAAGTTGTCTTGAAGAATATGAATATTTAATATAATATTAATGACTGAAAAACGACTAACTACGAAGTAAACTGAAATTAATATATTTTATAGATCATTTACAAGACACCCACGATGACGCATAAGAATTTCAAAAATAACATTTTTATAAAATAGCAGCTTGTATAGACAGTTATTATTTGAAATAAAAAAAAATTGAATGGAATCCAAGTATCAAATAACATTTTAAATTAACAGATAGTGTTGCATGACGGGAACGAATTTAAAGACCATAATTGAAATGGCCAGTGAGACATTACAGTGCAAACGGATAATAATTAATAAAAACGAGAGAAAGGATTAACACTGCCGGTAAACAACGAGAACGATCAAGGGGAGAGGGGTGTCTCGCACAGTACACCGCATCATCACGAGTAAAATTTTCAAAGATAGATGAGTCATCCGGAGAGAGAGTCAGAAATAATGAGAGGTGAGTAATCGGTGGAGGTGGGAAAGAGTGACGATATTTTTCCCAGAAAGCAACGCACATAGACCAAAGATTATTGGAATATTGAGTGACATGGTATCACTAAATAACGGGAAGTCATAGTTTTTACCCGGTAAATGTGTAAACAAACTAAAAATCGACTATAATTTATCGTGAATCGATCGTCGATTCTCATAGCCATATTGAAACCCACTTTAAATAAACATAGGGTAAAGTTGCCTAGGTTGGACATTTATGAATCTGGGTAGTAATTTAAAATAATAAGTATTTAACTGTACTAAGATGATAGCTAAACATGTAAACAACAGTTTGGCGTGATTAGTTTTTTTTATGTCTAACGGTAACATTTTTTTTATTTTAAAGCTTAGGCAACCGGTTGCTTGGATGTTATATGGAAACATATTTATGTACACTCATAATATTTAACTATACATTTTATTAACAAATAAATAAGAAATAATTTAACCAAATTATGATTTTATATAATAATTTCAATATAAGCGTCTTTGTTATTTTGTCAGTTGACAATTGGAATGTAATTTTTTGCATATGAAAAAGCACTAATAATAACTTAAAATTATTTCTTTTAATAAAAATTATAATACTCAAAGTAACTCAGGTATATCATTAACAATGACACAAGATCAATTTATTTGTTTTCGTGAAGATATGTTATTATGGTGACGGTACATAACTGATATTTTAAGAGAGAACGGAAATGTTTAACGAGATCGGAAGAATCTTTCAAGACTATTATTTCAATATATATAATTTCTTTACTGTTTTTGTGTATTATTATGAAAACATTTGTAGAGCATTCAATCTCCCACGAATTCTTGAAAAATTCCAAAACCTGCTCCTTTACTTATAAGATTGTTCGCTGTTGAATTACTTTCATCCCAAAAGATAATTTCATCAGTCATTCAAAGTTCTCGTTACACACGTAAGTGCACGTAAGAAATCGAAATGATAAACACGAACGTAAACTGTAATCGAAATTAAAACTTGACTCTCTGGGTATAAAATTGTTGTCACACCTGTACCGAAAGTTTGGTTTTCGACCACGGTCGAAGCGTTCACATTTATTCGTCCAGCGGGCGGTAAGATGGGAATCCCTTAGTGGTGGGCGGTAAAGTGGAAATCCCTATAACACCGTGTAGTAAAGTGGAAATTCCCAAGAGCGCTGGCCACGTACTCCCAACACAACCAGAAACTTAAATGTATACCACATTCCGTACGAAACATAAACTTTCGGTTAAATCTTATGCACAACCTCCTTGCACAACGCATAATAATTTAAACATATTTCGTTTTCATTGTTCCCACACAAGTGCGCTGGGCGTTACGGATAAATTTGTTTTGCGCGATTTATATAATAATTCGAATTAGAAAATGAGATCGTTCGCGCAAGTGTCACGTCGCCGTTCAAATTATCCCATTTCGTGTTAACCGGGGCACCCGATAACGGTGTCGGCGTGTGATGTTCCAGAATTTTCGATCGGTGCGTTATCGCGGTACGATTATCATCGGTTCGCGGACGCCATTACTGCCGGGACTTTTTCCCGCCAACACTTACTCGGCGAACGTCCGACTCGTCGTTTTTCCCGTGCCACCGGCCGTGTGTTTTTATGGTTGCGGCATAGCACGGTGGAGTCGCCATATCCGGGGACAACTTCGCGCGTGTGACGACTGTCCGAACCGTAGCTGACCCGTGTCCGCGAAATTTTCTTTCAGTTATCGTCGTGCGCGGAGAAGCCAGTTATTGTAAATCGAGACCGACGCCGCTGATTAACCGATTCTTCTGCCGGTTGTGGCGTTCGTCGCACGTGTGAACACGGTCGCTTGAGCATAACCACTCGAACGCCAGACCATCCAAAGTATCTTCCGTTATATTTGTTAAAAATATTATATTTATTTTTTTAAGATTTGTCTTGTTATACTATTACAACGCGTTTGGAGCATATATGATTTTAATGCTATTTTTAGATTTATCATATTTATCATTGATTTTTTTGTTAATATTACTGTGGCTCTTTTGGCCCGTTAATCCCGGTATTTGTTATGCTTTCATTAATTATCTTTTTTAAGTGTTCTTTTTTATTGCTAACGACGCGAGTACGTCACACAATCGAACCAATGAAGGTTTGACTGCGAGGCGCGCAAACAAACATAAATACGAAAGATGACAATTAGTGCAGTAGTTGAAGTGAACCATTAACTTCACCATACATGTTTAAAACGCAAATGCTGTTTCACTAAATATATTGCCTGAAAAATCAAAAGAAAGGTATATAATGGCTTATGAAAAATATTTAAAATTGAGAAAAAATAAATAAAACCAGATCGTTGTCGGAAAATGTGTTCCTTAAAAATGTTAAAAAATTATCTACAGAAATTAAATGGTCTACTAATGGTTTACTATATAATACTATATATTTATTTAATGCTTAAAAGCATGAAAAATATGAAACATAATATTAACGTTGGTACTTATTTAAAATTACAAGTTTTTTTAAAGAGAAAATCGAGTGGATTACAAGTAAAAATTCCAAAGTTTTGACTTCAACTGATGTAAAAAATTCATTGACGAAGCTCCTGATATTCAATATTTAGTAAAAAGGTTGGTGAGATAAAATTGTTTTGTATATATTGGCTATTCATTCTCCGTTCGTTTATTACGATATATGTAATATTCATTAGTAAAAATATATATTACACATTAAACTTCTTTACTCAAAAATAAATTGTTCACGATCATTTACTATTAAAGAGGAGTTATATGATATTTTTAAAAAATACAGTAGAACCTCATTAATCCGGACTTCGCTTAATCCAGACAGCCGTTTATAATACCTAAATTACACTAGTTTATCTAAACTATCTAAACATTGTCGTTAAATACGTAGAAAATAATAACGATGAAAACATATCTGCGTATTACGAGCATCTAAAGCATCTTCGCGAATTAATCATTAAATAAATCACTAAGAAAGGACGACAACCCCAAAGATTAGCAGTTTTTTTAAACCAGTAATTTACGCTTAAGCATGTCAAATGTGAATAATGAAGGTAAATCTTAATATGTACTGTATTATGTACGTAATGATTATAATACAATTATGTACTATTTTCTAGGTTTCATATTGTATTGTATGTTTGCTAGGATAAGTTGTCTAAGTTGTCGCACGTACGTTCAATGTATGCGTTATTACGAACACTATATTATTATTATTAATAATATTATAATAATTCGTCAGTTGGGAACTAACAGGCGTGAGGTAAAACGCCGAGTAAGCTTGTTCGCTTGGACAACCGACACCGCCCAGCAGATAAGAGTCAGTCGTTCGAACACCAGTCTTTATTTCAGTTTTAATTTCATAAGTTAATAACATATATTCAAATATCGCGACTCACAAGAATTTTTCTAACAGTTAATTATCCTTGTGTTACTAATTCGTCTCTCACCTAAAGGTTTTATTTCCTTCGTCACAACTACTGAAAGTGTGAACTCACAACGTTACAAGACCAAATCGTACCGGCTCATAACAGCGTATTGTAGACGATTTACATTTTAAAAAAATGTTAAAAACGTATCAATAACGATCAATAACTGCACGAAAAACGGATTCCAAGTGGACATATAATACCTACACGCCTGTACGAACAAAACATCCGCTGGCACAGCCATTGACTTGGCAACGGACCGTACCGGTGTCGACAAATTTATTGCGCGGACCGGACATGTATACGTCAAGTGAGCTACGAGAGGTTGTGAAATTAATACCGACGGCACGTTCGACGCGTCGTCTTAGGCATCGTTGTTATTGTAACGCGGAAAAAAATAACGTTTATCGGTCCGACTTCTAACTTGTTGTGTGTATGATCCGCCGCAATAATGTGTAACCAATATGTGTATATCGGAGCAACGGCAGGTCACGTCGTTGTTTCGCAAAAAAAAACTCTCATCTTGGAAACGTTTACGATTGCATAGTGTTCGCGTACCGCAATTTATTATTCAAACGCGGTCAGTAAACATCAAATACGAAATGCCTACCACCTATACACGGTAAAATGCGTAGTCAAACATACGATTTCGAATGTTCATAACTCCGATTTCATTAAACAAACAACTTTGACGATATTACGTTGTAGCACACGTCTATATTATTATTATTGTTCTGTTTCCCGAACAAATCTGATCAGACTGCATGCTAAAAATTAGCAATAATTTGTATTTACTTACGAGCAATCCCACTCATTTCCTGCGGAGATCGAACAGATCCTGTTATTACAGTAGACGTACTCGCGTACGTTTACCACTAATGCTAATGTAAGACAATACATTTTTTTTTTATTAACTACAACGTAAGGTATTCGTTATTCATTTTGAACGACCGATTTGTTACCATTGTGACACGTGACCCGTAGTTAGTAGGATGTTGGATATTGGTTTCTTTTGGTTGAAACGATTAACAAGTCTGGCTAACAGTTGTCAATTTTAACATTTGTTATATTATTTAATAAAAATTAATTATTGTTATTTATATTATATTTATATAGATCATAATATCTAGCTTAAATGATTTCTTAACGAATGTATAACGCATTGAATTGCTTTTATAACACGTTGTACCAAATTATCTATTAAGTATAATAAATTATTCCCAAAAATGCAGGCAGTATATAGAAAGTGGATGTATAAGGAGCTCATCTCCTTTGCCACACCTAGGTAATCTGTCTTATTACTTGTAAATTATGTGTTATATTAAGTCTGGAAGTAATGATGAATCATCGCATTCGAAAAAAGGTTCTAAGAGTCAAATTAAACCATGTACCTATCGTTTTTAAACTAATAAATATTTAAACATTTTTTAAATGCATTTTAATTTCATTCATGCAATGTACTCAAATAATTTGGTATTAAAATATTTCTTGCAAGACGAAATTATGAGCTTACAAAACAAAATAATTTTTATAGTAACAGTTCTACTAATAAAATATTTAATGATAACACTATTATAAGTCAATTTTTTGTAACCACAACGTTTAGACATATCTGTATGTGCAGTCATGTACGATTGTCTTGATATATTTGCATATACATAACACGGCGAGTGAATTTAATTTGATGATTAACTTAAAAATGTTACTAACAGCACGGCATCATGCCTAATCTTTACCAACTATTTATTTGGAAGTATAAAGTGTTTTTTCTTTGGCGAAATTATTTTAATAATGTCTTAACATGAAAATAAAAGTGAAATAGCTTATGTATCTATCATTCTAAAAAGTAGGTATGATCATATTTATCGATTAATAACATAGGTATGATCAGAATACTACTTATTGAAATACTTATAAAAATTTTCTCTTCATTTAAACCTTTGGTGAACAACTAGGTATAAAATATTATACTCTTTCAATGTATCAAACAAAAAAATATATACAACTAAAAATGCATTTTAAATGTATTTTCAAAAAAATTGGAATTAAACAAAGAACGATATTTGCTAGGTATCTACATACCAATAAATGTTATTAATTGAATGAATTTAGAAAATATTATATGTATCTACATAAATTAGTTAATAGAAAATGAGAGTGAACTCGACTGAAATGTTGTGGTTTTTGCGGTACATTATAAGTCTCAATTTATTTGATAACCAGAATATATTATAAGTTTATAACATACTTGTTTGATGCTGAATGTCGACGATTTAAAAACCGCTCACTTTTTCAGTTTTTCCAGTTTTCCGTACCTGATGATCTGGAATACGAGTGTATTAATTAATGGTGCTTTAGTATACGGTCGATTATGTGGATGCGTTATTGGATTAGTAGATGGGTATTAAATGAAATCCTCGTTTAACTGCTGCAGAACCTAACCTCGCCCAACTCGAATACACGGCACGCAAATCAAAAATAAAGAACTTCGCGGACGGGAGACGACAATGCGCGATCGTGTTTGCGTTATCTCTAATTAAACGGCGAGAAAGAGGTGACCAAGGGCCGCCATTTTCACCGGCAGACTCGCAAGTGGGCGCACGGAGATAACATTGTTTTGTCAACTTGCGGCGAGATAGCTGATCTCCGGCGAACATGGAACCTCGTGGAAAAAAAGATACGCGGAGAAACGTTATGCAAACGAGAGAACACATGGTGCGCATAATTGTGTTGAGTGAAAAAAAATTTTAAAAAAAATAGTATTAACAAAAATGACCACGGCCCTCAAACCCGGTTGATGTTTTACGTAATTATATAATAAAAATAGTAATAATAGCGACCACTGGCATCTTTCTATGCATGATTTACGTGTTACGTACGTATTTTTATGTGTATACGCGCACACTCGATGTACACCTGAATAACAATGGTCCAAAGATCGCATGTATGCATCATAAATGTACAAATACTATAACTATACCGGTTACCATATTACAATTAATATATCGTGTATGCAGTGTTGGGCACACACGAGCGAGTATAATATGAACCGCAGTACAGCGTAATATTAACCTGGTCGGCATTATCCAACAGTCAATAATTAGGCGCCGACCTAATCATGATCCTCGGGTTTTGAATCGCAAATGAAATCACAATAAAAACAATTATCTGCAGTTTCATTAAACATATATTCGTCGTCGTATTATTTACACGCGAGCGTGTACAGAGTACGTATGGTAACGGAAATAATAGAAAACAGAAATCGTGAACGAATTATTACGATTACATTTTAGTCTTTTCCCCGGTGGATACTAGACTAAAGGATATCAATACGTTTTCCGTGAATGGTTATTTTTAAATTGAAAATAAAATTTGATTTGGACGTATGATAGCATATTTCGGTAATTTCAAGCGCACTTTTGCATCCATAGCTCAAGCATTATTAGTGCGACTAGTCCTTGTTATAACTTATCAATTATATACTTCTTATTTAATCAGTTACTGCGCACTTCACATTATAACAATGACCGTAACGGATACCCATAAAAACTGTGTAATAGTTCTTTTGTGTCAGTGTGTGTGTGACTAAGTATGTGTTATGCCTACTCGTATGTTCGTCGTGCAGTAATTGAGATGATCGCGTGTCCAAATCGTATAATGTTGATCAATTTTTACTTTTACGTCTTTATTCCTATGGAAACTAATGATACGAAAAGTACATAGATGCATGGGAAATTTAAACCTCGGTGATTTAGCCATTCTTTAAGTCATAAATTAATTAATTAATAAATAAATTTATAATAATAATTAATAATTTATAATAATAATTAATAATTTATAATAATAATTAATAATAAATTTATTAATAAATCTCTAACGCGGCGTACTCCTTGGTTCCAATTGAATCCTCTTGAGCTTCATATATATTGCCAAAAAATACTTATAATATTCTTTTTTTTTATACATAACGAACGTTTAAATTGCATATGTTTTCGTTTAAATTTAAAAATATATAGTCTTAAATAAAAATTTAACATGGTTATAAATTCAAAATAGTTCTGGGACGGTTTATTTATATTTAATATTCGAAATTGTGAAGATTATAGTTTCAACTCTCCGTATCATTCTACATTACATAAAAAGTTTTTTTTATAATAAAGCAAACGTAAAAATTGCATAAATATTTTAATTTTACTATTAGATCTAGAAACGAAATACAAATGCATACATTTAAATTTAAAATCAAAAATTGTAAATATTTTATTTTCATCTTAATTTGCATCTTTCAATATTCTTTTCTTCTTTTATTCAATCCTATAGTTGGTTTCGCAGTCGGACACGCGCTCTTCACTATTTTCAGTTAACCTCATTAATTTCATGCAATCCAGCATCAGCGATTATTTGCTCAACAAATGAAGTTGTGTTAGACGTCTATTTTAATATTAACGAACGTAATAATTGAGAGTGGTAAGGATAGAATAGTTATTAAACTATTATTTTGTATATTAAGTACCTACTTGATTATTAAGATTTAAAATATATTTAAAATATATGTATATCATTTTAAATGTTTAACAGAGTTAAGTAAATTTTACAATAATGATTAAAAAATACTTTTTGGACATTAAAAGAACACTTCAATCCAGATACGTAATTAATCAATTAATTTAAAAAAAAATTTTTAAATTTAAATTTTAAAATATTACTTCCATATTATGACACATTTGATAAGTTTTGTGAAAAAAAAAAATAGTAAACAAAAACGAAAAAAAATATTTTAATTATATTGTTGTCAATAACTGGAACATCAAGCTTTTATCATAGAACCGTAATCCGAATACAATGACTCATAAATTAATTAAAATTAAAAATAACGATAATATTCAACTTTATACCAAAATAAATGAATAAGTTCCTGAAAGTTTCTGGGTCTTAAAAATATCAAATTTTGAAATTTCTAAAAAAACATATTTTTAAATAGGTAAGTACTTAATTTTTTGGAACTGTCACGAGTTATCATTGATTTAAAAACAGCTGAAAAAATTATGTCTAAATTATGTAAAAATTATCCAAATTCACTTCATTCTCATAGTCACATAATTATATTATAGTTATATGTTCGCCTAGAACCTTAACAGAGCCAATGTTTTTAATATATGCAACGATTAAATACCAAAATAACCAATAAGAACATACATTTGGCCAACAGTACACTATAAACAGTAGACTAAAACATTATAGTACCGTAATATGAGTAGTAACCTTATTAACTATAATCTTTATTCGTTGCATATTTTCATAATATGTGACCTCCATTATATGACATTTAGAATATCCATTTTTTTTTTTTTTTTAGGTACCCTAAAGTCAACTACGGTATAATATAGTTTTAGTAATATTACGCAAAAACCTATTATATACCATTATATAATACGAAACGTTCTTAAAGTATTTTCTGTGCATCCACTATTCAATCTAATCGATTGATAAATAGGACATGTATGCGCTCAAGATACGAATCAAAAAGATAAGTAGTCCACGCATACTAAGTACACGGACAACGGGTAAGACATTTAAAATGCGATAAGAATATATTATATTCTCTGTATAATATACGACCCAAGACAACGTCAAATGAGTTAAACGCATTGCTGTATGCATCGGTTGGACGTTTCCTTTTTAAATTTTTCCACATCAGCGAGTTTTTATCATTCATAACGTCAAATCTGTGTATATTTATTTTGACTAAATTCGATTGTTTAATACTAATTTACTAAATTACACCAACAAAATAAGTACAGCGAAACAAAAGTTTCACAAGATAAAATTCATAAGTTCAACAGGGTTATACCAATGCAATACATTTAGTAACATTTAGTAACTTACAAGAATAAAACCAGACTTCACTCTTCCATGTTTAAATGTTTGCATATTTATTTCAGTTTGTAGATAATATTTTTCTCACGGCTAATTATAACAATTGTACTGTTAAAAAATGTTTGGTATCGCTATTGTGTGTAATAAAATCAACGGTATGACCTCTAAATTCCTTAATTTTATTCCTTCATTACATCAACTGCGTTCTCAAAACACAATCATAGTCATCGGTTTCTGTTAAATGACCAATGTATACGCGTAGTAATAAATACGATGATATGATATAATAACTCATAAGTTACAGAATTCATAAAATAT
Source organism: Sipha flava (assembly GCF_003268045.1). Lineage (NCBI taxonomy): Eukaryota > Metazoa > Arthropoda > Insecta > Hemiptera > Aphididae > Sipha > Sipha flava. The sequence continues at coordinate 419,938 of NW_020272848.1, read as the reverse complement.
AATTAATTATCGCCAAATGTATGTTTTTAAGTATGGAAATAAATAATAAGTTGAATAATACATTGTGTGGTCAGTGTACATAAATCAATAAAAATTAACAAAAACAGTGTTGTATATGTTATAGTTCATAAAATGTCTGGTTTAAAACAATTATAATAATAAATGAAAAACGTGTGATTATAATATAATATTATTTTTATAACTTAACCTCACAGCGAAGTTGAATAGAATTTAAGAAAACTTATTGGAGTTTAGTTTGTATTTTTTATGTCATCTTTAAGATACTTAACTGCAGAAATATAAACTTGTATTATGAAATTGAAAGAGAAAAATACATCGATATCCAACTCATTTATTTTATAACATATTGATTGATAAAGAAGTTAAAAAAAATTAGTAAATCTAATAAAAAAAATAAAAAAATTAAAAAAGTTGAAATTTATTTTCGTTTTCCTCTAACTCTTATCATGAAATTTAACGAAAAGAATATTTTTTAAGGCATGATATATAATTTTTTAGAATATCGACTGGCAAATAAGTTACAGAAATATTAGTCTTAGATATATTAAATAATAGAGACTGATAAAGAAGTTGAAACTGAAATTTCTGCAACTTCTTTGCCAGTTGATGTTTTAAAAATTATATATCATGCCCAAAAAAAGTCCTTTTCATTAAATTGCATGATAAGGTTTGGAGGATGGCGAAGAAGGTTTCAGCATTTATGCTATAATATCTTCAATATTAATAACAACTATCAAGATATAATAATAATTGATTATAATATATAAATCTTAATAATAAGACTAAGCAATTACAATTCTAGGAGAAGTGGCGGGTTTTGTCTTTCGAGGTGGTCGTCTCACCCTATAAACAAAACCACCACCAGTATAGTCGGGTTCGAAACGGTGACCGTGCGTGTAAAAACAAAGCCACCTTATCCTGTTCAGCTGCTACTTTACAATAATTATAAAGAGTAAATATTTTGAAATATAATTCTGTTTTTTTGTTAAAATAAAAATAAATTGGTATATTATACTATAAATCAAAATATTATTGGATCTCTACTTAAGTTTCAATACGATAACCGTGACACGTTACACGGTTTGCAAGATAGTAAATTGTATCGGTATCATACGTGTAGTTGAATAAAAAACAGTCAACCATAATATTCGTGAACAAAATCATAACTGAAGTAGTAAATCGATTGCTACAATTTAATTCTAAAGGTTTCCAGTTCAATGGATTGTGCTCAATATTGGTTCAAAATAAGTACGGAAGTAGTTTCAAATTAAAAGATGTAATAAATAATTAAAATATTAAATATGATTAAATAAATTAAATTTGTAATATAATGCAAATAACTAAACTAAGACATTTTTCGAAAATTTATATTTTACTAAAAAAAAATTTTAATTGCAATTTTCATCGAACTACGATGTTTTTAAATGTTTTTAGTTACAGTATAAACACTGTAAACAATTAAGTATAAAGGTATAACAATGTGTATCTTATAACGTATATCTACCTACGTACCGACAGTTCTACTTTCTGTAACAATACATATTATTTCTTAATTTGACCTATTTTAACTACATGTATTTACTACAACAAGTCATGTCATGTCAATTACTTTCATCGGCCTATGTCAACCCTATTATTTAAACTTAAAGAAATAATGAATTTGGTTGTAACTAACAACATCACTGTTTTTATTTTGAATGTTTATATGATAATTTAAGTAAAACGTTAAACGAACGTCCAACCAGTATAAATATTTTGTAAATTTACTGTTTTATACAAAACATAATGAACAGGTTTTGTATGTTTGTATTGTTGTTCTGTAAATTTTACATTAAAGTAGAATATAACTATTTACATTATTTGAGAAAAATAATCAAAATGCTTTAAAACAACTACGTGAATAAAAGAGATTTCAAGTGAAATATTTAGTGTTGTTAAATATAAAGGGGAACTAGACCGTCAATAAAGTGAACAAGTTACGATTGCACCGGTTTACAGAACAATTTGATAAATTAATATTAGCGGTCATAAAACGAATGTTTTTATGACGAGATAATAATATTATATAATTTGTATCTGAAATGTACCGTGGATGCTTTTAGATTTGAATCACCGAAAAATCGAAAAAAAAAAAGATAATAAAAAAATAAATAAAACTTGGATACGAATAATACTATTCACTATACAACCTCCAAACAAACGGTGTATAATTTCTGACGGATTAACATTGGTAAAGGATTAACGATAGCAATCTTTATATTTACATTTTGAAATGTGAAAATGTATTTAATTTTATATTGAAGAATCCTATTCATGGCGGATTCATAATAATATTACAAACATAAGTAAGTTAATTTTTAATCAATATTCAGAAATAATTCAGCTGCTTTTCAATACAATTCAACCCTATCTAGAATATATTCATGTACACACACATACACACCACGGATTATGTTTTCCCCTTCGTAGATGTTCAAATTGATGAAATTACAATTTCATCATAGACATTCTCTACTAATTAATACCTACAAAATAAGATATAAAGAAAGGTGCTCCAATTTAAAAAGAAGGAATAATTACATTTATTTTTTTCTTGGAAATCAGACACTATTTTTATTGGATTTTCATAATATTTGAGATTTTTCTCCATTTAAGGAGATTTTAAATGGATAAAAGTAGTTTCATATTCCATTATTGGATCCTTTATAAATTCTAATAAACACAGTAACTTGATCACAAACTATAAAAACACATTTAATTCTGTTATTCTAAGTAGATGTACTAAGTTATTAAAATAAACATATATCTTTTGTTATAAATTATATTTTAAACATAAATAATATGTCCTTATATCAAAAATATGGTATTATTTATTTCAAAAAATAAAATGGATTTAAATCCACGTATATTAAATAGTTGTTTTAAATATTTTTTTTGTTTTTATGTTTTGTTGATCGTATAGCCCGGCAGCAAAAGCCATATTTTAAATTGTAGTTGCAAATTCAACATTTATTAATGTTAAAATAAAATAATTTATTAATGGTGTATTATTTAATGAATTTAATTTGGTTCGTGTAAAAATATTTTTTAATTTCATCCTAATACATAACAAGCTGATCATTGCCCACTTTGCTGAGTGTTAAACATTTTTACTTGTGATGAAATTATCTTTTGTGAATCTTAGTAGTGTTTATTGAATGTATAGTATATTTTATTATACCATCTGGTAATATAAGAAACTGATTTTCCAGCTTACCTGTTTTTGATAATCCCACATATAACTGTCCGTGTAAGAAACAGACAGAGCGCAAATCAATATTAATATATTGAAATGTTTGGCCTTGAGCCTTATTTATTTATTTGTAAAAGCGAACAAAAATTTAATGGAGAATTTAAATATTTTAAATATTTTAAGCTGTTTAGGTAAATCTATAGAATTCGTAGGTATACGAGGTTTTGAGGCAATTTCTATTGCTGTAGAGTACTGTCACGGTGACCGTAACGTGTTCGACGACGGCACGATGAAAATGCACATTTTATTTTATTATTTTTTTCAGATATCCAATCAATTATTCCAAGTTAGTATTATAAATTAAAACCTTCCCCGAGTCGCGATCAATTATAAAATGAATAAGTAAAAAAAAAGATAAAAATTTAAAAATAATGCAAAAAGTTAGGCCACTGGTTCGAACTCGAGACACTGAGATCTATAATCATATTTATCAAATTTTGACTTTTATTATAGAAATTTTAGTATGGATCCCTAATTTTTACTAATAATAAATATAGCCTATGTTAATTAGGTATAATATATTATTCCAATGGTGAAATAATTTTTGGAATAGGTCCAGTAATTGTTGAGATTTTTGCGGACACACAAACAAACGCTGTTTATACAGTTATAGTTTGTAGTAAGATAAGATAAAATGTATTAGTATTTTCGTATTTTAATAAACATATTTAGTAAGCAAATGAATTCTTATTTTATGTAATTTAAAGAGTAATGCAATAACCATAAGTAAATTCTATCACTTGTTCGTTATAAGGAATCATGAATTATGGAATAAAATAACATTAAAATCTCTTGAAATCAAAATAAACTATTAAAAAATGATGATAACTAAATATACGTTTACCGGAAGCTGTATTGATTTTTTATTTTTTTATTGAAAATCATTGTAAAAATGAATTGCTGATAAAAAAAAAAAAAAAAAAAGGTGCCTCATTCAACAAATTGAGTAAGGTTTTATTTAAATTTCAAACCCATAATATTACCTATTTTAATCAAGAAGCTATTTATTTTGTAATTAAATTATAATTTTTAGAATGATAATTATAGCTTTAAAGAAACCACAAATGAAAAAAATGAATTCAATAAGTTGTTTATATGAATAGTCAACTATCAAGTCCAAGAAGTGAAGATGACATAGCAGTATTATTTTTCAAAATCATTTATGTTAAAAATAATTATTTATGGTACATTTTGCATTGATTTCACGATTTTTAAATTAAATACATTTCTGGGTAAATTACTCAAAAAGTGTTATAATAATAAATACGTAATAATGAATTTAATACCTGTGTTAAATATTTTAACGAAAAATCCACTTAAATTATAAAATATATGTTTACCGATCAATAGAGCAGTATAATGATTCCCACAGGGGGAGGCATTATTGTTAACCCATCCAGTGTGATTATTATTAACGTAAATTACGTAATTTATATCTATGTTAGAAGTTTCTGTTCTTGAGCCTATTCCTATATTCAAGCCGATTTTTTTTAACAGTGTTCTTTTTTACAAATATTTATTATAAATTAAAATTAGTATACATGTAGGTTTATATAGATAAAAAGGTTCATCTCGGAGAAAATTGTTTAATATATTGAAACATAATGATGTAAAAATGTTTTATATATAATTGGTCAAAATTATCGTCAAGATTGCTGTAAAATATTTGTTTCATCCCATTATGGAGTTATTTCGTTTAAAAAAACATGCAACATATATAATGGCTTTAGTAATATGTATAATATACGGTTAGCCATTGCCATATATACATATACCGAATATACTATGTACCATGAATGCAATATGCGTATACTCACATTTTGTTATTAACAGATATTAATGATAAAATACATTCATACACACAAGTAATAACAATACGAAAAAAAAAATGTTTAAAAAATTTAATAATTTGAATTAGTATAAAGAAGAAAAATATTAATTATTTTTACAATTAAATTACGAAAAGTATCTATTATTTTGTAACAAAATAACAACTTGCAATATTTAAAATTGTAGGCATCAATAGGTATGGATGTCTGTATGTGTAACAATTTAATGATGATTATTATCATTATGATACACCAGACGTAATCAAATAAAAACTAATTCCAGAATAATAAATGCAACGGTTACAAACTACTATAATTTTTTTTACCGTGTGGTAAATTTTATACAAAAATATTTTAAGCGTAAATTATAATTTTTAAATTAACAAATATAATCTGACTAGGTAATGTTTATTTTCCCTACGAATTATAATAAAGGTATTCATAAAACAATAATACGAGTATTGTACTCCTTAAATCCATGCACATTATAATAATTTGTGTAGCGCTGTCGTCGTCTATCCATTATCAAGAACTAGTACCCTGAATATATATAAGAAAAATATTTACGAGAGAAAGTTCTGTGTAATTTATTACCTAGGTGTTTTTTTCTACACATAAAATCGGTAACTACATATTATTATATTCTGGGTTTTCTCATGCAGATGTTCTTTGGAATATGTCACCAATTTAACATACATTTAAACGAGTTTTGTGGATTTTATGCAAAATACGTAGCACAGTCGGCGCACGGATGTCGCTATAAAGAAATTCTTTTAATGCCTAGAAATAAAAATAAAAAAACTATCATTCCCACCGAGAATCGGACCCATTAGACGTATATGCACATTTTACAGCAAATATGCATTGTAATATCGCATCATAGTGCCACTAGGTTAGCAAGATTGTATCACACATATAATATCTAAACAAGCCTAGTCTGACTAGTTTCACCGATAAACTAATTGAATAAGCCAATTTTTTTTTTTTTTAGGTAAATCGTCAACCACCGTGAATTACCAAATTAATGGATGTTGATTTTCAATTAGTTTGTAATAACTAGCGATTAAGTTCGATCAACATCACGGTTTATGCATTTCTTATGGCAAAGCACCTTATTATACTTTAAATAAATTATAATCAACATATTTTATAAACACAATTATTTTGAATTATAATAAACATAACAATTTATTATACGATAGTATTTTTTGTCTAATAGTTGAAGGAATAATAACCTTACATATTTTATATTATGTTAAAACTATTATTTATTGGTATATATTTATAAATTAATAATTTAATTCACCACACACTCATATTTTTATCACATTTTTATAATTTTAAAATACTTATGTATTAATATTAAAAATATACTTATAATTTACTTGTTTATAGTTTAAACTTTGACAAAAAAATTTACCATCATTATTAAAATGTATAAAACTTCTTTTTTGCCAAATTTGTATTCTCTGAGAGTGCCATAATCTTTTAAGTTGATAAAAGTTTGAATATTCAAAATGAAAAACTCCGAGTACAACGATTGTACATACAAATGTTGAAATGCATTTAATTATATTACATATAATAATAAATGTATTCCGAAAAATATGATTATTCACATTGTTCTACTAAAACTCATCATTAATGGATCTTAAGTACAGAGTCAGTCAATATTATAACAGTCTACAGCAAAACGCTTAGGGTTAATTATGAGTTCTGTTTGTAGACCGAATCCAAATTCGATATCTGATTCGTGGTTGTCACACGTTTTATTGGTAAGAGATGAATCTTCATCGGTCGCAATAATCATACCCGATTGATTCGGCCTCGCGCCAGCATCCATCTTGTTTTTTTTCCTGGTAACAACGACGGTTAGTGGTCGTTGCGGACGGTTTGTGGTTATTTTTTTTTTCTCTCAAACGTACATAATGTAGTAGTGTTTTTTTCCATTTAGATTAAAATCAGGACTCCCTCCTTTCCTACTTCTCTTGTACATCTTGCATCACGGTCCACGTCCAAACCCATCGTCCATTCTTTACCCGGGATTGATTTCTTATAAATTATCATCGTCGTCGTCGTCGTCGTCGTTCGGATGATAGCGTCTGTACCACTGACGCATGCACACACAAAGAAGCATATTTTTAAGTCATCGAGATCTTGGCGTGTACACGCACACGCATTAATCGGCCGGTGCCTTGCACCGAACGGGAGGAAGGATGGGGCGCAGGAGACCGCCTGCCGGTGGTTTTTAAGAGGATACAGAGACGGACCCAGGTAGAGGACGGGAGAACGATTGTAAAAAGGTTTTGAGAGAAGAAAAAAATCACATACAAGTATATACGTATATAAATATACGATATGCCGGTCGGCAATAAAACGAATAGGTGTGTGCGTGTGCGTGTGTATATATATATATATATGTGTGTGTGTGTACGTGTGTACAGCGTATACGTTCAGACGAAATATAAGGCTGGACTCACACCAGACGAACCGTAAGGTAATTTTTGAATTATTCGCGTCACGACGTGTTACACACCAGATATGTATATTGGTAAGACATTAAACGCGTATTAATACAGTGCATTAATATTAATATTAATACAGTGAACAGTCGTGAGTTCTGAAGGAATAAATATAACAAATATGTACATGTGTCGTGGACCACACTGTGTCCAAATACCGCTCGAAACGTGTACACGTCGCCGTTATAATTGCCGTTAAATAATAGTTAATTGATTGTGTGTTTTTTTTTTTTTTTTGTCGTAAAGACATACCAACAATTGTTGATTTGCTCTTGAAATTCGAATAGTTGTACCTGTAACCAATGCACTGCGAGTACAACTTTTAAAATACTAATGATTACTTATTTAAAAATTATTCGTTTACATGGTTATCTTAAAAAATTGTACATTAATATTATGCATTATTACCTTTTTGATATAACCCGATGAAAAATAATAAATTAATATTGACGCATAATAAATGAGTGAAGTCGCACCTTCTAATTTTTAAAATAATATATATTATGCGCAAATCTTTTGAATCCTCATTCACTGTACCTGTTTGCACGGTGTTAGCTATAATGAAATCAAACTTTTTCACGGTATTCGTTACATGACGAAAGAATTCTCGTGTAATTATATTTTCTGGTTTTGTGAACGATACGACTGTATAAAATTTAATTTTAAAATTATATATACATAGACAATTTGGTAATAATAATATTATATCTCATTAACAATAAGACATTAGTGTTAAAACAGCCATGAAATTAATCGCTGGTATTTCGCCTACACATGTGTCTGTTCGGTAGATATACGTCTACTCCATGTCAATTTTAATTTAAAAACAAACAGTTAAATTAACTTTTATATCAATCGACAAACGTACTTAAAATGCAAATCGCATGTATTAATCGTAGGTAAGTTGACCTTTACCTGGTCATAAACTCTCTACATTTAAATTGCCAAATATTTATGACTTGACAATTTAGTAATACCCATCGATTAGAATTACATTTACGCGTGATTTAGCTCATTACGCTCTACGAGTAATACTTACAAGTATTATTCGTAAAAAAATAATAAATAGTTTTTCGTCTTATACATAACAGGTACGTTCGTATTAATCGGTAAACGCTTATTTTATAATCATAAGATGTAAAATACATTTGATATATAACTATGATTTTAATTGCGAGTATTTTATTAAATATAGTCATAAATAATAATTATGTTTATTCGATAATTATGACTTATACCAATAAAATTACTAGAAATCAATACCAACAATTAAAAAGTATATTTGTATTAGGTGTATAGAAAAAATGTATTATATTCGTAAGTAAATTATAATGGAAACTAAATAATATATAATATTTGTAAACTCCCAAAATCGTAAATTAACAAATTTTATACTTTGTGCCTAATTTTGCTTTTTTTCAAATATTTTTACTCTTTTAAATCTATTAATTTAAATAACCGTTGGAATATTAATTAATAGACATTAACACGTGATTAAAAAATTTCAAATTCATGGTTTAAACTAATAAAATCAATGTAACATGTTTCATTTTTTATACTCATATCGACGGTAGGCGGAAGAATCATAAGAATTCATACTGCATCTATCAAAGCATATTATCTTCTAAGTTATTTGTATTCTAATGATCTACAATAATTAATTTCATCACCGATAACGTCAAATTCGAAACATTTATTTGCCCTTAAGCATCAAGTATTGATGCTTGTTGCCTGTTGTAGAATTGTTTTCGTGAAATGCACGTTCATCAATTCTTATACACACCGACAAAAATTTTTTGGAAAATAATAAACTTGTGTGATTAAATAAAAAAATATCAGTGATCAGTTGTGATAAAAATGTGGACATTTAAACATCTGACCGTGAACCATTTATCTTCACTGTATCGCGTAGAACATAGTACATGTATAGTAGGTTACATTATAGGTGGATATTGTATCCATGTCTAAACGAAACGAACGTCTGTGTCACTGTGCACATACGAATAGCTCTCCGTATTATAATATATTAGAATTACGTAATATTTCATCGAGCGGTTATATTTTTTTCGGTAAATAGTGTAGATATAAACAGTGATTTGAAACATTCGATCCATTAGTTAGGGTCGGCTTTTAGCGCCTTTTTAACATGCAAATGCGTTTATCGGTCGTTTTACATCTGATTTATTACCGAGCCGTCTCGTAATTTTCAACGCGGTTCGTCACCATATCATTTAACTCGCCCGATCTGATATCAACACCGCGGCCGCGTCGCCACAAGCACACAAAGAGTATGTATAGTAATGAAATTCGTTTTTCTTTTTCCACCGTATATTTATTTATAAAGTAACTGCTTGTGTATACGTATTATTACATAGGAGTGTGTGTGTTTTTGAACTGACGTTTAAACCAAAATAATAAATCGTTGAACACTATCTTGTTCCCACTCGCTGTGACTTTGACATCATACCTAAATATTATTATTTTATCAAATCTGTTGTTCGATACGTACGGTGTATACCTCCGCGTGTTGTAATACTATATTGGTTTATTGACTACGGTTATTTATGCCATGGGTTAGATGCAATAATTAACAACCCCGAGTAAATCGAAACGTTATGGTGACTGACTGTGATAAATAAATAAGAGGGGAAAAGAACATTATTCATCTAAGCTAACGATGTGATAAATTCTGATAGACATCCTTAAGAATGTTTATCTATTGGATATATTTTTAATACATACTATTCTGAAAATTTAAACATACTACAGAAATTATTGCGAATTTAAAGGTTTAAAAAATTATTGATCTTCGGAAACTTGTACATGATTTGAGTTCCAATATTCGTAACTCAACTCATCCCAATCATATAATAGGTTTTGATTTTTTGTTCAAATCTCTGTTCGTTTTTTAAAAATAATTCAGTTGGTTCCTCGGGCGATCTTAAGATATGGACTGTCAAATGACAGCCAAATACCCGTAATTTTTGTTATCTATAATCATTACACGTCACCCGTTGTGGCCCACACGGAATTTTTGAAACTTCTCATAAAATGATTAAGCCCTTCAGGCATTTAAGAACCTATTTCTCTTCGTACGATATTTATTTATTTATTAATTAAATTTCTAGTGAACATTTTCTTACTAAAGACATAATATTTGTTAATGGTTTTTATTACATGTAAAAATTATCAATAAGAAACATGTTACATATATATATATATATTGTATAATGTATATAATTACTGAATTGTATGATTCGAACGTTTTTTGCTTTATTTGATTTTATTTCTTTTTTCTTAAAATTATACAACTCAATTTTTAAATTTAAAATCTCTAAATATTAATCATTGTTTTGTTTATTATACTATGTCAAAACTTCAATATCACAAAGGTATTTTAATATTTAAATTATCAATTATTTTCTTTCTGTTTGTCATGGTGAATAAACAAATATTTCCTACCAATTATCGTTGAACTACTACAGGTGCATACAATATTGGAGGTCAAAGTTTTTAAGTTATTTATTTATACCTACTTACAATTTAATTTGGGTGATTTTGAATGCATTAAAATAAAATTAACGTATAAAATATTTAACATTGCATTTATAATATTTTGAGGAAGTTATGCAAGAAGCTAAATTAAAAAAATAAAATAAAAATACTTGAAAATAGATGACTGTGAATAAATAATAATAGTGAACATAAATTATAAGTATATTATTATATAAAACGATGTGTAGAATTTATAGTGACATAACAAATAACAGTAGATAAAAAGAACCAAGATAGAGTAAGACTTAAAGGGTGAAAGTAAAAATAAAAACTTTACGTTTGTTTTATGTACCTCCTTGAATTAAATTTCATAGTTGCTTCCTATTATTTTTTCAAATTACTATGTAGTCTTAATAACCTACACTTATTGTATATTTATAGATTATAATAATCACATTTTAACTATGGATCTTTGCAAAATTAAAAATATAAAAATTATAATACTTAGTTCCTGTGATATTAACAAATATTTTATAAAAATTAATTCGATATCATAACAGGTATAAACTTTTTGATAATTAAGCGATAATATTTAGTAGGTATCTTATTATACATTTAAATAATGGTGCCATTAAAAATTAAAAAAAAAAAAAAATGTTTGAACCTGTTTAGATTAAGATAGATTACATCTAATACATGCTCTATGACATGGCTATATAATGAGTCTCGATATTCACTGAATAATGAAAATTAGTCAACACAATAGAAAATTTCATTACAATTTCTTCATTATAAATAATTATTTCAATATTAAAGGTGAAAAACGGTTATTGAATCACATATTTTTGAAAAATCATCACCAGCCAGTCACGAGCGCCATAACGAATTTCTATGTAGTCATTCAACATACTTTGTTCTTATTGAGCCTTATTCGATGTAGTTTTGAACACAAACACAAGTGAAAACAATATTTCCAGTATTCTTAACAGGTATTTGCATTCAAAGTACTTTATAACCACATAGTTTTATATTTCGTAGGAGCTACTAATTATGTGTGTACCTATACTCGTGTAACATATACTCACTAATGTATTTTCTTTGTTGTTGGACACGGGTGAAATAATCGAAGAGCTTAATATATGTTTCTCTATGACGGTAATGTTTTCGGCACAAAAACAGTGTATTATTCTATTGACAATATATTATTCACTTGTAAATTTGTAGCAACATGGACTACGGTCATGTAGTATCGTGAAGTGTTGAGTGAGGGTAATAATAATTTTGAAACAATTTTTATTATAAAATATTTAATAATGTCATTATCATAATTAATAGTCACTGTTTTCACCCAGGGGAACGAGGGGGGGGGGTGGCAGATGGGCCGTGGCCCCCTCCAGACATTCAAAGAACGATGGTGAATCTAGTATTTACGCGTGACGAAAACGCAGAATGCGTAAATGCTCTATTCGAGATCATTCCAATAATTATTAATAATTTATAAATAATAACTGTATAACGCATCCGCCATAATATTTACAATTCTGAAAACCAATTACCAAGTGCAACAACGGTGTTCTTCGGTCAGCGAGAATGGGGAAATCCGTTTGGTTTATTATTAGATTTGTTTTTTCGTTGCTGTTATTATGTTATTTCTATATATGTAACAGATAAGAAATAAATATGTGTACGAATTAGAAATGGGAGTAGCAATAACAACAATTAGTATTATATATTGTCTTTGTCTTTGTTCTATTATCTTTGGTTACTGGTTATGATTTTTCCATTTGTTTTAATTTTTTCGTACTTCCGTTGTCATATTGTATTATACCGGTGATTTGATCGTCGCTTACCGTTCTATTATTATTAATATTATATTATCTTTTTCATTATGGATCAAACATTTAAAACATTTAAAACTTTACACTCATGCTTTGGAAAGGAAGTACTAGTATTGTATTGTGATTTTTTTTATTGCCAAATCATTTATAGCAGTCTTGTGCGCAGTCAAAAAAATAATGAATAAGAGGTGGATGATGATGATTTAGGAACTTCTGTGATACATCATTAATGGTAATTTAATTTACATGTGAAATATAATAGATTTATACAAACTTCTATACAAATTTTTCTTGAACATTTTAAATTTTAAAATTATATTTATAGTATAATAATAGTAAATCAGATGTTCGAGGAAAATATATTATTATGGAACCCTAACAAATATCAATAGTTAATGAATCTTATACAAACACTACAAAAAAGTAATGTTGTAAGTAAATTTAATTCTGCATTCCTAAATTCTATTTATGCAATAAAATGTTATATCTAATATATTTATTTATATATATTTATAACCTATATTAATCTAACATTATTTATATTTTATTGGTACAACAATAGTTACACTTGACAATTCATCTGGAACACTAAAAACAAATTTTATCCAGACATTGGTCATTTCCTGAACATGGAATATATCAATGATTTCACTAAACATAAATTTAAAAATTTACCACTTAACCTCACCTTGGATCTACCACAGGTATAATATACGAGTATAATGTGTTGAATATGTTGATAATTTATTGTAATTTTTAATTGGTCCTTTCAAGACCTTTGCTCTGAATCCGTGCCTGTTTCACCCTCGATATTATAAAGTTATTAAATTATAACTAATCGAACATTTATTTTTATTGATTACGTAATGATATTGTAATTTTTATTTTCACCCTAGTGTTTAAACTGATTGTCCAACTCATTATATTATATTATGTTATAGTTACAATGTTATACTTCGACTTCTTTGCTTATTTTCCTAACGTATGATAGTAAGACATGCATACATGGTCGAATATTTAAAATTGTATTTATTTATGAATGTCGTTAAAGCAACTGTTTCGTATAATGTACAGCGTTGAGATTGATTTTTGCTGATAAATTATTCACGAAAAAAGAGAAATCCAACATAAGACGTGATTGTACTGCAGTTGTGTAGGCTCGAACGTTCAGAACGTACATCGCTACTGTACATGAACACAAAAACATAATTAATATTAATATATATACGTGGTATAAAGTTAATAAATATTTTAACACGTTGTTAATCTTAAGCACCGCCATCGGTACGCAGTATTTACCTGCGCCGCGTTAACCTTCGCATAGTTGTCCGCTGCAATATAAATCATAATACAACTGCTCGGTTTACGATAATAGAGAAATACTATTGCGCCCATTATTTGTTGGTAATAAAAACAAGACATTTCGAAAGAAAACAACAATAATCGTAATATTAGATTGTATCTTCGTAGCCGTCGAACGTGCTAGAACCGTTTTCGCTCCAAGCGCGCGTACCGAGTAAGTGACTCGAAGTTTCGGTGATCGTTCGCGCGGTTAGACTGCGGCCGATTTTCCCGACATACCGTGGTTGCTGCGCACGTGCATAATCACTTCGAAGGAAATCGAACGATTTGTGACCGTTGTCCCAAGACGGTGTAAACGCTAACAACACCCCAGTCGGAGGACGGTGAAGGGGTTGACGGTAGATCGGATGCACCGCACGGAATATATTATTGTAACGCGAAGGCGACGAGGAATCCGACGCGGGTCCGGCGCGCACCTCTCGGGGCAACAACACGGGTCGGCGACGGGTTAGCTTGACCCCCTGACCGTCGCCCGTCTACACGCGCGCAGCAGCCGACCGCGGTTCAGGCGTAGGAGTGTCCGAGGCGCGCGCGAGCCGGACGCGGAGGAGCCGCCGCACGTCGTCTGCGACCGCCATCGAATGCGCACGCGCACGCGCAAGCACGCCCGAGCCGTACAGCGGCGGCGGCGGCAGCAACAGCGCAGAGTCCGAGACAACGGTCGAAGGAGGCGGCGGCGGCGGCGGCGTCGTCGAGTGTAGCTCAGGTGCTCGGCGGTGGTGGGGGTGGCGGTAAGGGCGGAGAGCGCGGCCAACACGCACGCACACTTACGCGGGACGCGCGCACGTACTCTCGTACACACGCGCGCGCACACACACACACACGAGAGAGCGCGCGCGCGCACGCACCAACACACACGCACCAGCCGGCAACGTCTGCGTATAGTTTTTATTGTGTGTGCGCGTGTACGTATGCGCGCGCGATTCCTAAATAAGAAATCCGACCAGTGCCATACGGACGTAGAATGCACCACACGTATTCGGCCGCCGCTGCCTGTTGCTCCGTGGTTACCGTGTAAACAATCCGAAACCGATTCTCCGTCCGCGTACGCTTGAAACATGAACGAACGCACGTAACGCGATTGGTTTTTACATCCGTTCCGTAACTGTATTAAAAATATCACCGGGTTCGCAAACGGTATTGCGTCGAGAAAAATCAGATACGAAAATATCGAAAAAAAAAAAAAAAAAATTCTCTCTCCAAGCGGTGTGTGCACGAGTGCGCGTGGTTCGCGGTCCGTCGTCTTCCAGCGATTTTCGTACGTCCGGATCCCCGTTGGCCCGTCACGAAAACGGATAAAATCGAGAGCCCAGGTAAGCCCAGACGGTAGGTATTGTTGTTGTTGTTAATTGTATTATCGATAACCGTTGCTGCGTACGCGTCCGGTGACGATCGCCTTGCGGTAGAACGTCGTGTGTCCAGCGGCGGGCGATTGAGACGGCCGAGCGTCGTCCGTTGGGCCGACGAGTAACTGTACGCGCGCACGACCGCTACGACTACTGTGCGGCACGCGCGTTACGACTTATTAATTGTAAACTGACGGCGGCGGCGGCGGCGGCGGCCCCCGACAAATCCGCCGAAACCTGTTGTTTCGGGCGACGCGGAGGAACCTGCTGCCGGCCCTGCGCGCGTACTATACCTGTTGACGGGAACTGGTTCCGCCGCGCGCGCGTAACAATCGTGCGCGCAACAACACCGGACTCCGTGACGAAGGGGTCGACGTCGCACGTGGCCGCGGACAACCCGGACCGGAACCGGAACGCGGCGGTCCGGTCGTGACCGGGATCGTCGGGGAGGGGGAAGGACACGTCGGGGTGGGGGTGTTCGGTAACAACGCGGCGCGTACACATCTGCGTGCCGCCATCGTCGTCGGGGCTGTGCAGATTTCGTTTTTATTCGGGTTTACTCCTCTCCTCGACACCGTGTCACCACCGCTGGGTTGCGTAACCCGTCGCCAGACCTGTCCGCCTCATCGGCGACGTACGGCCGGTGAACGGTTTTTTTTTTTTTTTTTATCTCTCTTCTACGCTCGCGGTTATTAGTACGCATCGGTCGAAACGCGTTCGTTATTACTTAACGCCGACCCGTGTGCGAAATGTGTGCCGCGCGCCGCCGTTTATCCATTGTTTGTTGGCTCCACTGGTGCTGGGTGCCGAGACTTCCGACACCGGCGGTGATGACCTTGAGCGCTCGGTCCGCAGACGCCGCCGCGCGCGACAACAATGCGTACACGCGATGAATCGTGTTTTCCGGACAACGTCTCTCCGGTTCGGACAACGCGAAATCGGATCGGCCAAACGATGCGAGTCCGAACGGCTGTATGGTGTCCGCGGTAGGGATGTGTTTTACCCGGTCGAAACGAACGAATCGGTTTTTTCGGAACCCGAACGCGGCCGTGCGTTTATTTTCGTGCAACGTTACTCGATTATCGCGGTTCGTCGTTATCGTTATTACGATGATAAAACGATAATGGCCGTTTAATTACGTACGGTGCATTTATATAACGCGCGCGCGCGCAGGTATACCCGCGGGCGGTTGTTTTCGCGTTATATTTTCGTCGCGTTCTCAACAATTTATCGTCGACGCAACGTTTCGCTGTTCGCTCGTGCACCGCCGCCGCATTACGATATTATTATTATTTCGGTAATTAAAATATTTTACCGTACGTGATTATACCGTACATTTGCCCGTGACGGGCTCGTACGTCGCAGCGGTCCGAACACGGTTCCAACTACCTGTTCACGAACGTATGCGCGACGGCGTATGACGGGCTAATCCCGTCGGTCACGCGTGGCGTCCGCTCGCCACCGGGTCCTTTTTGTTTACCGTCGAGCACTGGTTCCCGTGGGACTTTGCGAATCCTTCTTCGCCCGTACCGCACTTACGTTCCTACCGCTTCGTGTTCGTACCACGTTTTCCGGCTGCAGGGACGCACGCGCTTCTATGTTGCGTACCAGCCGGCCACCCGGTGGTCGTTTTTCGAAGGATTGCGCAGCAGCACGTGATGATGCCATATGTGTGCCGGCGGCGGCGCGTCACACATTTTCTCTCGCGTGTCCGTTTCCTTTGTTGCCAAACGAAACGTTCGTGATCCCATCGATCGATCGATCGCGCATACATGTTTTAAATCGTACGGGCGCACGGAACGCACGTCGTTCTTCGTTCACTTTCTCTAGCGTGTTATCGCCGACGATTTTCGACTGGGGTGTGATTCAGACGAAGGTCGTCGTCGTTCGTTTTTCGTACGATCGTGTACCTGGAGCTTTTTTACACGCAACGCGCGTTGCACTACGTAGTATTTTTAAAATATTATTCAAAACCCGGTTGAAAATTCCGTCGATTTTTTCGATAGTCATCGGTCGGTAAGTGTACGTGCACGCGCTCTCGGCTACTACGACTGATTACTGCCGAGAGTAAAGTAGTTTCACTCCAAATCGGGTGTAATGGGTATAAGCGAAATATAATATTACCGTCAGACTGGATCGTACCAGGAGTTTTTAGCGTCGTATCTATACTTTCATGCGAGCGTACATACTGTGATTTCACAGTCGTTGATTAAACAAATATTTTCATACACCAATTGACTCCTTTGGTTTAAGAACGCCTCCATAACTACAGGAGAAGTTGATTTTGTTTTCAACCGATTAATTGGTTTATTGCACTAACCGTATTTCCGTGTTGTGACCATCAGTGATTGTGGTTCTTTATAAATATTAGTTGTTGTCGACTTTAACGGTCGGTAATGAAATTGTTGTTTTTTGTTTTCTAATTATTTTACGATTGAAAAATAATTATTAAAAATTTAATTTGATATTTTTTCATCCCTCACACGTGTACGTGCACGTTTGAAGTACCTATGTGTATAATAGACTATACATTTAGTTTTTAGTGAGTTATTTTAGATGTAACCTTTTACCTGTGTAAGTCATTAAGTTATAAAACAAAAACAAATAATAGATATTTTTACGATCGTTCTTTAATACTTCATTTTTTTTTTTTTTTTTTTTTGTATCAATTCAAAAATAAAACTAAGGGGACGATGAAATCACGAGATTCTTTGTTCTAAAAAGATTTGTGTATATAATATGGGTTACGTTTGCGATCGTGTTGGTAAATAACATGATACCTACTCGTGAGTGAGAACTCGATATACTTAATTAAATAAAAAGTAAATTATCGGCATAATATTAATTTTCTTTATAGTCCAATATGGGCCGTTACGTTATTTTGAATATGGCTCAGAGCACGCAAATATATTTGTTAGTTCGTTAGCCATTTTCGCATTATTCGTTAAACATTCTAAAGCAGTAATCGAATAAACTGATATTATTGTCTATATTTTCACGAATTTCAAATGTGTTTTACTTACGTAAGGTATGTCATAAAAATAAATCATCTTAATCTATTATTTTTGGCGTGTTCTAAAGTAAAACATTAGTATTAGATATTTTAATTGAATATTCTGAATGATTTCTTTTTTTATGATTACAGTAATCGGAATTGGCTTATTAACGTTTCAGCAAACACTTTTGTTTTTCAATCGTTATGCGAAGGTAATTTGCGCCGAGGTTCCACATGCACTTGACCCATGGGTCGTAAAAATATAAATCTACTCGCCCATGTTATTCATTTCGAATCCACTTCGGTCTCTCATGTCGCTCCACGCATTACAAAGCAAATCAGTACATTGTTTATTATACCGTGCAACGAGTGTACAATAAAAATATGTTGTTGGCGCAGAATGTGAGTTTTGATATCTGAAATGGGTCTCAGTTTTACCGTCGTCTTTGTACAACCCTTCCACGTACCGAACATTAATTAATCTGTCTGCAGCAGGATCGTTCGGTTTAAAATTACCTTACGGCGTGACTATCGACTACATAAAATATACGTCCGTAATGTTTAATGTTTAGACTATGTAGGTATAAAACGTATACTTGTTTATATTTTGGCAAAAACCTGTTGGAGTTTTTCACATACTATTTTTTATCAGCTACATGTTGGCCATTTTTATTCGCCTTTTAAGTGAACTTATATAATTTCATTACTTAATATTTATTTAATTTTCTATTTTCTTTTTTTTGATCCTAAAACACGTTAATCCCAAATTATCGAATGCTATATCGTGTTTTTTATTCAGTAGGTTAAGTGCAGAGCTCTGTTGATATTTTATGTGTTTACAATTTCTTTTCGTACTCTTTAACTTACCAGTAGATATTTTTCCATGTGCTTGTATATTGTAAGTATACAAGACAAAAAAATGAAATTGAAATGGAAGTGCAATTCATACTCACTCATGTATCAAGAAGAGTTCATGCCGATCCCGTATGGTAATAGATTAAAAATACGTTTGTTGCATAGAAGTAAGAAGAAATAAATGATTTACCATAGAACGTAAAACCGAGAACAATGGTCCAAGAAAAAATGTATTTTTATTACGCTAAGGCGACGTTTTTATTTGTGAATAAATGATGTAATTACAGCATATGCCCCCGAGTAGGTTATTCTGTTTAGATAATATTTCGGGTTTTAGACTATTTATTTTTTTTTAATTGGGTATTAATCTATATGTTTTTTATATTGTTTTCTTGCCGTGTTCAGTGTTGAGTGTTTGAGCGACCACCATTGTCTTGGTAGCACAATCATTTGCAACATGAATTGTCCGTTTTTGGAGTCGGACGAACACCGAAACCGCCGCGTACGTTTTTCGTAGTCAAGCCCACCTTGAACATTCGTTCAACCCTCGTTATTATTTTATTGTACACCTGTGGATGCGCGTTTCGACGGAATCGGTCGGTCGGTGGTGGCGTCGTCGGCGACGTTGTTGCGGCGGTGGTGGTGGTGGTGGTGGCGGCGGCGGGGTCATAAACTTGGCAACGCCACTACCTGTGTGTATATTTTTCGTACAGAAGAGGAGGAGAACAACAAAGACGTGTATACGTATAAAAATGTGAGTGGTACGATCGAAAAACCGCCAAATGTACCGAAGCAAAATTTTCTGCTCGCACATTTATATGTACACGTATGACATGTGCGCGCGCGCGTGTACGTATTATTTTAATATTATTTTATATACGAGTATAATTCTCATACGTGTAATGTTCTCGCGCCGCCATCGTATTGATTTTTTCTTCTTCTCTGTATGAGTTTTGTAACATCGCGACGACAATGCGTACGTATCCGTAAACATAATTTTAAGTGATTTTTCCCTTCTTTTATATAATTTTTCTATAAATCCTTCCACGTATATACAGTATACACCTTCCATCTAATCTGGTCGGTTATGGTAATACTCTTCAGATTCCTTTCGTGCGGGCCATTAAATTTACATATTATTATTATTATTATTATTAGTGCTCGGCCGGTCGTTTTACTGCTGCCAATCGTTTCGTCGTCGTCGTCGCCGTAGCCATTCTCGCGTACGTTTTCGCGTTCAGGTGTACGCGCGTCCGAGAAAGAGAGAGAAAAAACACTTCCTCACCTGTGCGTGTGTGCACATATATGTTCTTGAGTGGATACATTATTGACGATGAAGGCGGCGGTGGCAGTGCTGCTTAAGACCGTTATATTAAACGCGATCGACCTTGGCCCCCGCATGCGTGTGCGTGTGTTTTTCGTTAACGCCGAATAACGATGGTTATTTCTCTTTTGGGTATAAAATCGGAGTTCGGTTCGACATATTTGTTATACCGACCGTTCTATAATCACAATTACGTTAAATAAAAAAAAAAAAAAAAAACACTTATTTGATGATACGATTCTTTCTCTGTTGATCCGCGTCAACAGTGTGTTTCATAATCGCATGTACGAATTATAATACTTATTTTTTGTTGATGTTCTTCTTTTAGTTTTTACAGATCGTTTAAGACCTTCACTGCTTCAACTATTTTTCTATCTTTACTTTCCTCCAATCTTGATCCTGGTGCACACAGTTGTAAGTCCTATTTGAATGTATCCATTCACCTCTGTTTTTAATATACTATTAGATCTCCAGACATTTTGTTCTTAGATAACAAATCTACAAATGTGTAAACTATTTTATTCAACGGAGTGTTCTTTTATTTTGTGAATTATAAATTCTAAACGCGTATGGCTCGGAGTTTCTGTTTCCAATTTTATCGACAACAGGACTTTACCATGTTAACAATTACTCGAAAATAATAAAAATATTTGGCTGAAATTGTGTAATAGCAAAAGAGCTTTGCCGTGATAATAATAATTGTTATTCAAAAATCAAGTATTCAAAACCGTTTATGGTATCAAAAAACGAATACCAACAATGAACAATTGAACCAATGATATTTAATTTCTCTACAATATTTCTTATAGGCCACTCGACAATTAAAATTCAAACCTTATGTTTACATTTTTCTCTCCCATGATGCATCCGTAGTAGTTGTAAGAACAAATTCAAAACGTGTAAAAAATGTTTTGTTCCTTATCCGATTAACAAAATAATATCGAATGTAATTTTAATTGTATCTCACGAGCACAGATCATGCTATTGACGCGGTCAATCAGTTCAACGAATTGACTTCATGTCGACGACCAATTGTGTACTTATGGTTACGATCTGAACAATGGTATACGCGTCTCTGTAATATAATATTACCTATAATGATGTTTAATTGATTTTGCCATATGAATGGTTGTTTTAATCGCAGACAGTTGATATTGTATGGACGTTCCTCTATTAATTATTGCCGTAAACCGTCATCCAAAAACGCGGTGCGTAGTGTATGTCCATAGATATTATGTAT
Organism: Sipha flava; assembly: GCF_003268045.1. Classification (NCBI taxonomy): domain Eukaryota; kingdom Metazoa; phylum Arthropoda; class Insecta; order Hemiptera; family Aphididae; genus Sipha; species Sipha flava. Next base: position 397,819 of record NW_020272848.1, on the reverse strand, counting down.
TGTATTCTATAAAACGTGTATTATATTTAGTGTTACGAAAAAGTAAAACGAATGTGCTCTCGGTGAATACAAACTTACGTTTTGATAATTTTCTATCGTAAAGTATACACATGTTAAGAAATATTTAAGAAGATGCGCACAAAAAAAAAAAAATAATAATAATAAAATGAAATTAAAAAGTACTTTGCTAGTCGTCCTGGCGCCTATCACATTTTGAAACTGTTCCGGTCTATTGCCCGTAGATGCTTTGAAGCAATAAAAAATGAATGGCTAGTAAAAAAAAATCTCTTTCTATTGTACGAAGAAAAATAACAATAAATAAATAACAACCGCAAGTAATTGTCCCGACCTAATATTTTTTTTACCGTCCAAACCGAATTTTTACTTTTAAATTGTAGCTGTATTGTACTTTGTACTGTACTGCTATAATATTTCTCAGACATTTTCATAATCTTATCGAAGAATTATAAATTAATTGAGCATATGAATGCGTATGTATTTCTGCAGTTGATCGATTTATAATCCTCCTGGTGGAGCTAAATGGGTTGTTTTCCAATCAAGCGCTCAGCGTAATAAAAATACTATAATTCGGTTTGTAAGTTTTTATTATGTGTTTTATCAATTTCGGTTGAAATGTCCGTGTTTGTTAATCACTGCCGTATCGTTTTTAATTTACTGAAATTTTAATTACTGAAAGTCTTTCACGAATATTTCCATTATAGGTATTTTTTTTTTTATATTTATGTGAACTTCATTTCACGTGGTCGTACAAAATATAATGCTCAAGATCAAAAGTATCATTGGATTTTTAATAAAAAAATCTTTTCCGCCGTACATAATAATAATAATAATAATAATACATTAACCAGTCTATAATTTTATCACGTTTGTTGCACAACACACGAGCACAGTTCATTTAACAGATCACTTGTCGTTTTATTTTTTGTTTTTTTCCTACGCCCGCTGTTGTTTAGCAGTTAGTTTTATGACGACAAATGTCGTAAAAAAATATACATGTATACACAACGGATTAATGTACGCTTTCAAGGAGGGAAACGCCGTCGATTGTCTCGCGTCGAAATCTCAACGTTCGTTTCGGCCGTTTGGTCAACTGCCGTTTCTACGACCGAATGAAATCATAACGAAACCGTTTTGTCGTCGTTGCGACTGCGCGGCCTTTTATGGTGGTTCTCTCGGTCCTAGAACGAGATTTATTGCCATGCGCAACACACGGTATACATTATAGATTTACAATTTATCACGTGCAATTAAACGTATATCGTAATGGTTGTTTATGATATAATATAATCAATACAATAAACGATGTTTTATTATACTGCGTTTTTTCTTTCGTCCCTTCCGTTCGAACGGAATTTTTTTTCTCGATACGTCCACATTTACCGAATTATAATCATGTAAACTTTTAGCTCGTACAAACGACTACTGAAAGCTAATAATAATAGTATATCGATTGTTGTTCCAGACAATATGCGGATCGAAGCGGGTGGTCGTGTAGGCAGCGGAGACGCGGTCCAGTGAGATAGCTAAGTACGCAGTTCGTTAGCTAAAGTTGTCTGCCGAGGGACGGACGAAGCGACGTAGCGACAGCGATAACCTATTGCGGCGGACAGCGATATAGCCTCAGAACTCCGCGTAGCGTTCGGTCCGCAGCGTCCGCACATGTCGTCCGCGGTGGACGGGCAACAGCAACGACAGCCGTTGTCGCCGCCAATGGCCACCGTGCTGGTGCACCAGTGCAAAGAGGAATCGCCGGACTTGTCGCCGCCGCCGCATCCTCAGACCGTGATGTCGCCGACGGCCGTGCAGGACATGCCACCGGAGAGCACGTCCCCCGTGATGCTGGCCACCATGCAACCGGTGAGCGTGGACGAGTTCCCGACAGCCGATTACCATCATCATCATCAACACCACCAGCAACAACAACAGCAGCAGCAGCAACAACAACAACATCATCACCAACAACAACAGCAACAGCAACAACAAACACATCACCATCAGCAACAGCATCCTGACGATCCGTTGGACCAGAAGACAGTGATCTATATATCGGACACCGATCCGCAGCAGACCATCATCTATGACCATCAGAATCCCAGTGGATCGTTGCCACCTGGTATCACAATCCAACAGGATCCGGTCAACGGTTCGGCCGTATCCGTGCTGGTCCAGGGACAGCCGGCGCACCAGTACTTGGAGTCGTCGGGTGGCACCACGGTGCTGGTAATGCAGGAACTGGTCGACGATATGGGACATATATTGCACAGGTTAGTGTCCACCATTGCTGTTAACATAACATATAACAACCTATAATTTGTTGACTTTGTTATGAACGAATCGGTCAATCGAAAATCGGTACGTGTCCGCTTGAAACTAATATTCATGCAGATTCATAGTCCTACGCTGCGTTCGTGCGCGTTTCGTGTTTTTCACTTGTTACACTGCCTCCGCAGGCCCTGCACGGGTTCGCCCATGTGTGCACTCGCTCGCACCGTACCCCTTCGAGGGACTGTATGTCGCAGCCGATCCGGTGTTCAAACGAGTTCGATGGTGGACGGGGTAGGGACCCTTCTGCACTCGGAACCCGTTCAGCGCCCGCCAGGTAAGGGTATTCGGTTTTGGAGACGGTTTCATCGTCGGAAATCACGCACGCGCGTCGACAGAAATCGACTACAACGTCCGCCGCCGTCACCGCCACGAGGTCGTTGAACGCGTGACGCGCGCGCGCGAATTCGCGAGTGTGTTGAACCGTCGCCGAACGCGAACTCATCCGACGGACGCACGTCGATCACCCGAAAGTTTTGCCCACCCGTGTCCGTTCGGTGCATTCCACGCGCTGAATCAGCGGAAGATTAACGTTTCGCATTAGTTGTTTTATTGTTTTCTATTCTGTTCGGAAGAAATATTTTTTTTATTTTTTTATTTATTAGTTTAATTGTGTCATACACTAAGTATTTTTACAATGCCATTTAAGTTTGCAATTTACAATCAATATACAATCGTATTTACAAATTTTTCGTGAGCTTATAATTCTAGATCCGTGTCTGAATCTGAGGTGTTTTCTTTGGGTTCAAGTAAAATATCTTGTGGTAGACGTGGTTTTAACCTTAGGTTGACGGATCTTTTGCCAATTTTATAATGCAGTGATCCGTCATCTTTGAACTTGAAAATTTAAAAGGAAGAACTTAACCATAGCTCGTTCGGTTGATCGCTATAGGTACGAATTTTATTGTCGACCGTGTGCATTTGAAATGTACAACAAGTACGGTTGTAGGATTTGTAATTTATCCGTCTGAATCGAGAGAAAAAATAGACAAATAACTATCTCGTTTGTTGTATGTGTTTCGAACAATTTTCGTTTACATCTGCATAATTGATAAAATCATTTTTTTGAATCGACAGTTGACAATCGAAACCGGTGTAGATCGAGCGCATTTCGCTTAAAGTAACAATACGGACTCGTATTTATTACGTTAATAAACACGCGCGAACGAGCTTTTATTCTCTTTGTCGAAAATACTAACCAAACGTGCGTTCAGCTATCGATGATTTTACCCAAGTGGGTTGTAACCACTTGGCCGTCTTAATACCAAAGTGCGCGGTACATAGACGCGTAAAATTATAAATTGTTTTATTGTTATTAATAATATACGAACGCGTTGTCCAACCGTCCCTCGCGTTTTATAATATATTATTCGTGTACTTTTCATTATGTTTTCCCATGGCATCACACTCGTCGTATATAAACACTATAACAAGTGCGTGTGCGTGCGTGTAACATAGGAAGAATTAAACGTAATCATTCCCAAGGTCGTTGCCGCCGTCGCTCAAGAAAGTTCTCCTTAATATACGCATGGCGATAAGACGCCAACAATGTGTTTATATATGTATAATATATTATAAACATATTATAAAGACGACCTGTTAGTGCGTGTGTCTGTACATATACGAATAAATGTGTTAGTGCCCATTTCTCGGTCGGACCCCCTCCCCTCCCCCCGATTACAAAAAGTACTTCACGCCGTGATACCATACGACAGCGATTTTATTTTTTTTGAAAATAAAAAATTTAATTAACGATTCGGATTAACTTCTGCATTAACCGTTTAGAGTTGTTAATAAAAGTCTGGTAGGTAAGAAAAAAAAATACATATATTATACCGATAATACGAGTCCCCGACCACGGATTTCACTTTAATTCCGAGTGTTTAGCGTATAAATAATACTTATGTACGCGTGTAATATAATACCCAGGGAAATCGAGTGTTTCGTTAAACGCGCGGCGGTCGATACGACAATTGAAGTGTATCTAACCCAACACAATGGCTTGTGTACTTCCACCGTTGACAATGTACCAAAGATTCCCAACGGCGATTATCATTTAAATACGAAACGCGCCGCCGAGGCCGCTGTTATTGTTGCTGCTGCTGCAGGAGTCTATCGGAAGGCGGACGATGGGGAATGTTTTTAAACGATATTCGGTAATCGTATATTAAAAATCGAACGCGATTTCGCTCCCAAACCATTGTCGTACAAAAATAAAACGCATACTACTATTTCGTTATTGGTTTCGAATAGTAGTGCGTGCGTGTACAGCGACCCGATGCATACATTATACTACCATTACATACATGTATTAAATACATTTATTAGAGGTGATGGCGGCAAAGTGGTATACATCATTCAATCGAAACAAATATAATTTGATCTTGTTAATCAGATAACGTTCTTTTTTTTTTTTTTTTTTTTTTTTTATCGTGACTCGACTATTGATAACAGCGTGGGTTGCATCGTTTAGATTTATGTTGTTACTGAGCATAAAGTGCACCTGCCACGTCTTCTTTACTACTTTTCAGCTCCCTATACACGTATACATAAATATATGGGTATATTTAAGTATTTGTATGTACGTATATATTGCAGCGACTGTCAATTTTTGACAAATATAATATTTACTCCCTTTGATAACGACTTACTGATAAACCTGTTCAAATAAATATCGATTATCATCCTGTAGAAGCTGTCATGACTTGCTAAATTATTTTTCCTGATTCTTATTGTATTAGTGGCGCGTTCAATTCAACTGGGCAATTTTCTAAGACATTTATTTCATGATAATATCTGTCAAATGAAAAAAAAATACTTGCGATTTACCTAGGATTTTTTATTTTTCGCGAATTTATAATATTTTGTTCAATAATTCTGGACTATGTACAGCCATTATAGACAATAATGATGATCACGAACAAACATTACATTAATAATATTCATTAATACGTTCTATAATCGACTCCAATTACCGCATTATATACGCATTTGTTCAGAGAAATCGTCTTGGAGTTAAATCTTGATGTAATTTTGATGACAAGTGGCTTGGTACAAAATATTTAATGATGCTCATAGTAATTGTCGGATGTTCAACAGATCATTTTTACTTAAGTACAGTCGGCAGATGACGTACTAAAACGGCAACAAATGCTTTATCAAACAAAACGGTTGATTTTTGTTATCTCTCGAATTTTCACAATTTTGTTCGTACTAATACATTGTTTATAACATAAATATTTATTCGATGTAGTTGCGTAATTGATATTAAATACTCCGTGTACATATAATACTCTTAATACAATAATGTATTTATGTAGGTACAATATAATTTGAGATTTAAGATAATAGCTTCAAGGTTTTTTTCGAACATCTACACTGTTATATAAGAAATATCAAAATAGTCACCAGATGAAAATAAAAACAATAGTGGTTGAGATGGGTCTTTGTGCTGTTGCGCACATTTTTAAACGAGAACCGAATCAGCTTAATCGTGTTATTAAAATTGACCTCAATTATATGGTAAATTTAGAACGACATTGATTCTTCGCAAGCAACAGCCAATTTATTTTATACGCAGAAACCATTGGTGAGTATACTCGTACATATATTATAATAATGTATATACATATGTGTGTGTATGTGTGTGTGCGAGTCATAGAGATTGCAAGGTTACTTAATTGATCCTCGAAATTTAGTAGCGGGGACTTAACTTCTTCCGACAACGACCGATTTCGCTAAAACGTACATTCGGTTTTCGTGCGCACCGGCTAATTGTTGAGAGCAAGACTGCTATATTATTACATCTACGTCTTATGTACATATAAAATGTAATACTGTGATAGCGTATGTGTTCTATTGTGTTTGAATGTTCGAGGCGTTGAAGTCTTTCTTGCCGCGTACGACGGAGGTGCAGCAGAGCAGCGCGATAGCGTAGGTACGACTAAAAAAAAAAAAAACGTTTTCACACCACCTCGTGTTATTTTATTATCCCATTGTACACATTTATGTATGTATCCAACCGTTATCTCATCAACCCTCGGTGGAAATCATCTTGTTTTTTGGTTCGCCTCCCGCAGAGGGTGAATCGTTTCGCTAGGGCTGTGTTTCATCGCGATCCATTCCTTCGGCCGTACTCAAACGTATTTCGTCTCCGTCGCGCCCGACGATACGACCGGGGCGCGCAGCGCGTTCGTCAAAGTTGCACCAACTCGCCGTGCCTGGAATAAAAGCATGCGTAAACGTCGCGCCCGTGACCGCAAGGTCGTCCGCCGTCGCGGTTGCGTTGTCCGAATTCGCACGTGTGCGTATCGCGCGTGCACAACGGTCGTTGTTGCAACGTTGTGTAATCCGTACTCCGTACTTTGCACGCGCACGTTTCGGTTTATCCGTTTCCGAGTATCATTGGCGCAACTAGGCTGGGGCGGAACTATGGGGTGAAAGACAGGGATTCGTCCCCGGGCGTAAAATCTTAGAGGGTGCACTTTTTGCAATTATTAACGACTCATTTGATATTTTTAACTTTGTTAAACACTGTTATTAGGTTAAAACTCAATAAGTATGATTGTATCTATATTAATTATAAGAAAAAAATTCTCGAGAAGAGTATTTGATTATTGGTCCATAATAAATAGGGCATCATTTAAAATTTTCCTTGGGCGTGAAAATTTCCAGTTTCACTTCTGCAACTGAGGGGGAGGGGCCGCAATAGGGTTTTTAGCACGCCCGAGTTCAAGCACTATAGTGTTTTTTTCTTCAGATCTATATAATCTATAGCAGGGGGGCGAACCTATGGTACGGGTGCCAAAAATGGCACGTTGACTAAATTTGAATGGCACGCGCAAAAAATTGAATGCTTTCATATTTTTCGTCAACTTATGTTTGTGAAAGCTTATTCGCCATAACAAATTTAATTAAATCGAAGAGAAGAAACGTTTTGACCAATGAAACCATTTCTGCTTGTGTTTCTACTAATAATGACTAAAATTTGTTAAAAACAATGTAATAAATCTGTAATTTTATATTTAGTCTTAGAAAATATAATTTTCTTCGGGCACGTGAACGATTTTCAAAACCTAAAAAGGAAAAATTTGGCATTTGAACTAAAAAAGGTTCGCCATCCCTGACCTATAGTGATCACAGTTAAATTTTATTTCCATCGATTTCAGCGCCCCCTATGTTTGGGCTCTAGTTGTGCCCGTGCCGACGAGATCACGAAACGTATCGCATTGCTCGTGTTCCGGTTTAGCCGCTACCGAACTCGAGCACGTGCGGCACGCGGGACGTGGTAATTACGTGTCGCGTACGGTTACCGGTTACGGTTGCGGAACACACGATCGGTGGTTCCGAGCGTCTCCTCTTCCGTTGCGACCGCATACCATCGGTCTTGCGGGGCAAGTTTTTCGCACGCACGTCCCCGGTCTCGGTATTGTCGTTCGCAGCACTTGTAATTATTATTACGTTTTCGACTGTCTGATTGCTCACCACGATATTTATTCCGGATTCGCATCTAAAATTTGACACTAGTCGTCCGTGATGCTGTCACGAAATCGAATTTTCACGGTCCGTACGACGGTTCGCCGCGTCGAAGAAGGCAGATTGCCCTCGCGGCCCCGACCGGCCGTCGTTCGCGCAAGTACTTTCGTCAATGTTACCATTCCCACGAGGTGTGTTGGCGACGATTGAAATGTAATAATATTGAATCGGTTCGGCTGATCCGCGAGTCACGATCGATTTGGCAACGTTAACCGCCAAACTAATCGTGTTCGCCGGCTCTACAAAGATGGAGGAGGGGACGCGTGCATATTCCACCCTTGACATTGACAAATCGGATTTTGAAACGTTTCGTCATGCTTCTAGTCGTACCCGAGCCCCAGGACCGTCCTGCCCGCACCTGTTGTGCGCCGAGGCAATGGTTTCAGACGTGTTTTTGAAATGCGCGCGTACGCGAATCTGTTCGCGTAATTAATATTTCACGTGTGCACGAAACTCGTGTGTTTTTACTGTTTAAAAAACTCGTCCGAACGGACCGCGATTGAGCCATCGAAATGATTTCGTCAAAAGACATCAACTGTTTAACTTTTTCAGATATAAAATCGAGTTGTTGTGACGATGAAACCATTAGTTTCAGTACTTCAAACGGAACGCATTTTCATCGGATACGATATTTTTGTATCTTGTATCGGTCCGAAACGACGGAACCGCGTAACAGTCGTCCGGCGAGACTTAAACGGTAACAAACGATCGCTCTGCGCGCGTTCGGCGTCGCGACCACACGGGTACGGTCGTACGTCTCTGCTAAGGGGCAGGGCCGTGAAGAGAAATCAAGGGCTCCAGGGACCAATCGATCTGGGCACTTGTCACACGAGGTATTAAACTTGCCACCGACGTCCAATGTCTTCTTTTAAAACGTGTACATCAGAGATAATTTAATCGCAGTCATGGTTATTCTACGGACTAAATAATTATTTACAGTCTATGGGTCTTTCTTTAAAATGTTATTTGTCTACGTTTTAGATCAATATTGTAGTGTTTATTATAGACATAACTATACAGCATACACTTTAATTATTTGGGTAGGTTATTAGCACGATTCATGTTGGTGATGCTGAAAATAGCTCGACACCATGACCGAGACGTTATGAACTTGGTCAAGCCCGGGCCCTTGGGCTATAGTCTCAGCTGCCCCCCTCTTGTCGGGTCTGCCAAGGGGCTGTTGGTCGCGGGACGCCGCGTGCAGTTTCTCTCGACCGGCGTCTAATCGCTGCTTACGTTCGTAGATGATCCGTGTTGGGACGATATCCCGTAGTGTTGTTGCCGTACTATGACTCAGCCGCTTGAACGCGCGCGCACAATGGATACGTGATCATTATCGACAGGAAAACGCGTTGGGAACCCATTCGCCGTCAATGCGCCTCAAAATCCGCAGCGACGGGCAATTAATAAATCCCCCCTTCCACCCGTAGCCGTATGCCCACCGCCCACTCGTAGATCTTCCGTGACCGCTGCCAGAAAGATTTCGTGTACAAGGTCGTCGACGGCGACAACGAGAAACGACGATGTGCATTATATTTTAATAAGCGCGAAAATAAAATCGTCTTGTTTTCACATTTCCATGTGCATACGTACACGTATTCTGCAAAGTTATTCGTACTGGCCGCCGAAGAACGGAACATTCGCCAACTGCATTGCCCGTACATTTTTACATCTTGGCTGTATGATTGATTAATAAATCGATTTTTAATAATTTCTGTTAAATGTCTGCCGCCGACATATAGATATACTTAGAAAAAAGTCGCTTAGGCTACAAAAAAGGTTTAATGAATATATATATTAACTTATTGCACATGTATCGCGTACATTCCGATCACATATTTAATAAATAATAACTGGCCGTACTTCCTTTCAAAAAAATCGACTAGTCATCAGCATCATCGAATTATATCTATCATATACATCATCATCATCATCATCACTGCCATCGTAATCATCCAACGTGTATGCATTTATTATGGGGAATCGTTATTACGTATTAATCACCTCACTCGTACGCGCACGGCTCCATTGCTGTCGCATAGACCACTCGTCTTTCGACCACACGCTGTAGTACTACGGATACATGTTACAATATTTATTACTTGTCTTGAACGATTCGTTTCGAAACAGAAAATATCACATCTAGTCGTCGATGTTGAGTGCAACGGCTTTCTTGTAAAATGTTTTTATCCAGAGTCATTGACTGTAACTTCTGCGGTATAATGTTCTTGATTTTTTTTTTTTTTTTTTTAACTACATTACAAAAGTCACCGAGATCAAATGAAATCCATGTGTGTCGTCGTTAACCATTCAACGCGAATGCAACGCGCTATTAGCGCGGTACCAAAAATAGTAATAATAATCGTAAAATTGCGCTATTTCCATAATTTTATTTTTGTTCAATTTATATCTATATAAATTCGTTGATTGTAAGTCAAATTTTACCTTTTTTTTTTTTTCGTTGTTGGAACTACAAAGGAAAAAATTAGCATCCTTTATAGAGGATACTATGCTATATTTTAGTTTCTTGGTGTTTTTGTAGTGAGTGCGTGATATTGTTAAGTGCACTTGTTCCATGCACAATTTTAAACCGATCAAGATTGTTTTTCAAAACCTATACAGATACGAGGTCGACAAAAGCGTACAGAATTTTCTATTATGTTACGGATATACGTGTGCGCACAATGTACACGATAATAATAATAATAATAATACGAAACAAATTTGACGAATTTCGGAAATCATCCGACGACGATTACAATCATCCGTAACCGCAATACAATTACGTGCCGTGTGTGCATTATTACAACACGTGTACACAATATATTAGTCGAGTAGTGGCGAAACGTACGAAAATACACGGGTCGTCGGTGCATATTGTTTTGTTTTACAACCCATTGTAAAACGATTCGTTGTGCACCGCGTACGCAAATGGGCTGTACACATTTTGCATTTTTCGTTTTTATTCCGTGCGTGGCCGTTCGTCACGACTGTTGTTGGTCGAATCGATCCGAATACGCGAGACATTGTATCCGTAGTGCGGGACGTCATGCGGCCTTTCGATTAACTGCCATGGAAATATTGCTCGTGCAGAAGACGGAGATTCGCTGCGACGGTTCTATTCCTTTGAAGTATTATTTATTTTAAGGATTAATTTTGTTTTCGTCAAACCATTACGTCTACGCCTACGCCTTCGAGATGTAAACGCGCGCGGTCCGTTATGTACGACCGTCGGTTGGAACGGAAAGGGTTTTACGCGGGGCCACGCCTGGTTAAATTGGTACGTGCTCGTTTTTTCATTTACAACGGTCGTACCGATTGTTGTCGCGAATCGCGTAGCTGTACAATTCGGTGGTCGGCGGTTGTATTTGGAAACGAACAAGAAGACGTACACGATACGCGCGTGGTACAGAAATATTTCGTTATTTCGTTATTTTTTTCAATTTATAGTTCTGATCATTTTTCTGTTTTGTGAAAGTGGCGTTGCTATTTTTTTTTCCCTTCTTGACGTGCGTATGGAAACGTATGCACACTGATTTAGTTCACGGAGATACATCCGCCGCCGACCCGATGCATAATAATACATACCTACGATCGAAATACTTTCTCCGTACGTGATACGTTATAGAACATTGGGGAATATAACGACGACAACGCTCACGGTTTATATGCAAAACACCTCGTTTCCCCTGAGTCGTTTCTTGTACCTATGCATCGAGTCCTCGCGCCGCGTCTCGTTTAATTTATATTTGTATTTGCGCGTCATGTGTACCAGTGTGTATCGTAAAAACGTATACGTATAATATGTACGGCAGAAAATGAGGTGGTCGTCCATAAATTGTTCGTGCTTCTGTCACAAATGTAACGATCCCAAGACGTGCGTGTGTGTATACGTGTATATACACAAGAGGGCACGCATACGTACGGAAGAATACCTGTACAGTATACCGGACTTGTGTACGCGTACACATTAATAATAGATAATAATATATAATAGTCCACGACGTCCGTACCGCGTGTTTCGTACTCGGAGAAATTTTCGGTTCGTCATCCCGAAACGCGATCCCGAAACCACAATATGCGTGTGTATCCGTCATCGAAATTTTACAGATATTGTATCATTTACGTAACAGCCGTTGGGGTTTGTACATAGTTTTGCGTACTCGATCGCTGACCGACCTATATGTATTCAATTACGACTGCGCGTCGGCTGTTGTTGTGGGCATTATTAATATTAATATTATTATAGTTTTAGTGGTCGTTGTCGCGGTCGAGTGTAGTTGTATAAATAGTCGCTCGCATAATTCGAACAATAAAATTATTATCGTGCACTGCAGTGTATTTGTCATTAAAATTACAATCATTTCACTTGTTGGACTGCACAAGAGAATCGTTTGAAACATTACGTGTACACGTTTAATAATAAATAATAGCGATGGTCTTGTCATCACGAGCGTTATAAATGACATTAATTAAAAATTGATCTCAGAAATCGTACAGCTCAGGTATACGAAAGTTCAGACATCGATAAAAATCGGAAGCAGACCGATTTTACGTAGTAGTCGTAAGATTGTTTTTTTTGCATTCGCTATCCAGTACTTGTTACAACCGTGTATGATATGGAGAGTTTAATCGATCCGTGTTAATTCGTTGCCGACGAAAATGTCATTTACCGCACCTGCGCGCTGGACCGAATCTAGACGTGTGTGCGGTTCACAACGCGTGGACACGTTACACGCGCGAAATCAGTGTTCAAACCCACGTCGTGGCATATGCCCCGGCGGTCGGTTGCTGCTGCTCATTTTAAATTACGTGACACAAAAACGTTGTATGTGTAGAGGGTGTACACGCGAGTTTATCGGATAGTTTTTATCCAGCGAACGCAATGACGTTGTTCCCGATTTGCCTAGATCCGACGCCACCTCCACTTCGTGTTCCCCACTGGTCAGGACGTGAATAACAACAACACCGTACCCTCCTCCATCCTCCTGATGTAGCCATCTCGTTGATAACGTAACGGCAGCAACAACAGTAATAATTATAACTGTGGTAATAACACGATACCTCGGGGGACACGGACGGAATGGTATGGGGCGTTAAAAAAATTAGAGGGTTATGGACGGAGAAAAATGTTCGAAACAATAACAATAATTGTCGGTTACAAAAGGATCGTAGATTCGGGATAGCGATCGGAAAGCTTGGTGGACGACGGACCCCCGAGGGCTCCCGCGCAACGGTTTCACGGTACGACCACGTTACGCGGGACTCTACCGAAGCCCGGAGGGATGATCGGATCGTCGTCGACGGACGTTATATTACAAATCTGTTGGACGCCAAAAAAAAAAAAAAAACGCGTAACAATGAACGCGCACCTATATGCTTCTATAGTTTTGGGTTATTATTCTATTTTCGTTTTTAGTTATCGTCGTGTGTATACGTTGCTCACGCTCGGCGGCGTACGAAACAATGAATGTTATCAGATGGTGGTGAAAAAAAATGAAATAAATTAACGAGTGAAAAATTATCAATACACGACTTATCGATTCGCGACGGAATCGTTGTGTTGCTTACGCGCGCGCGCACGCACGGATAAGATACGTTTGCCGGTGGGCGTATAAGCTATTGATATGTATTGTCCTGCAGCGGACGCAAGGCACGGGCGGCCCGGCGGCGGCGACCTACTTTCCGATGGTAATCGCGCGGTAATTCTCGCGTGATCGGCCGTCGCCGTACATGGGCAAAACGGACCAACAACCAACCGCCTAGCGTTCATCGCGCACGTAGGGGAAAAAACGGGCGTTTTTTTATCGCTCGAAAACGCGCGGCGTTCTCATTTCCGTCTGTCCGCTGAAACGCCACGTCGAGTTCACTAGGGTTTGGATTTTTGTACATCCCCCACCACCCCTAAGGAAGATCGTTCGATTACAAATATAACATCATTTTTTTTAACGTTTTATATACTTATAGTTGATAACACGTAATCTCAGTGCTTCGAATATTAAAGGACGAAGAAGACGCGAGGTCTTTGGACGCGTTTTCTTTTTGATATTTTTATACTTTTCAATTTTAACGTTAACGACTTGTTGGATCCAGCTTATCTCTTTTATTCACGAGTATTTCGATGTTCTTGATTGAAAAGTGTAAACCGATAAAATTATTTATTTAGAGGGCCAGCCCTCGTATTGCACGTGGTTGACCACCGCAGGGTTGTAACCGTGTGCATGTAAGCGTAGATTTTGAATAGGTTTTGTGACTGTGCAGGTCGGTGTCGCGTGCTGAGACGTCTAGAAAACCGCACGATATTTTCGTCCAACTTTTTATCGTCCCGTTGTTATTTATGGGCGGCGTTTTAAAAGAAAACACGTAAAATCTATAATATATACAAAATATTATTTTTACTGTTGGTCATAATATTTTAACTATAATATACATTCAACCCGTACGATAGTAGTTTTTTTTTTTTTTTGTTCACCAATAGATTTCTATCGTAAATATTCAAATTGAAAGTAGTTTTTTAGCTCGCGCACTGTGTGTGAATTTTATATTCCACGATTAACTTCTACCGAAATTTGTAATTTCATCCTGAAACAAATCATTCTTAACATAAGTCGCAAATTCGTGCGTTTAAAAAACCGTAAACGTATTTATCCCGCGTATACCGTCAAAATGTTGGGGTGGTCAAAAGTATTATGTTCATCTATGGTTTTTCTGTAGTGTTTGTTATAATATGCAATAATATGTATAATATAATATTTAATAACTATGTATATACTCTATACACAGTACAGCGTTTCGAATAATCCACGTATTAATATGTATTTCAAATGTTCGATTAAACTGACAATTGCATACCTATTGTTGTTTTGTTTTCAATTTTATTTCAAACGTAAATGATTACTCATATTATACAGTCTCTAAATCCGGCCAAGTGACAACTTAGCGTTGTTGGGCAATCAAATATAAGAATAAAAATTACCTATTTTTTTCTCCTTATTTGTATAATTTATGGGTGAATTTTTTTTTTACCTATGTGCAATAGTATGTCATTTTACACGTGTAAACCGTTTTTTCCTGCAAAAAACATGCGTGTTTGTATTTTACGTACAGTCTATTATTATTGTATATCTACTACACACGTATGCATTACGATTAGTTTTCGGACGCCACGACTTTTTGTTTTCTACAAAGACCAACAAAACACATTAACTGTTACATATAATCTATTATATTAATACAAATACATTATCGCGTATATATATACAGGTTGTTCTTGAAATAGTTAAGGAAACTAGTATACGCGTACTCTCTGGAGTGGTCAAACGAGGAATTTCATGAAATTTTTTTGAATATTATTTCGGATCTGAAAATTAATACTTATAAGATATTTCTTACACATTTCTCACGTGAATTGATATGTGACATCGATTTTGGGATTGTCCTCCGTTTTTCACGCTCGAGTCATCAGAATCAAAATATATGGTGGGACATATCGATTTGTATGATAACTCTGCAAGATAAACGAAGGTGAAATTTATTTATTATTATTTAACATGTCTGATTGATTGACATGGTTTTTATTTTAAGATAATTGTAATTAAACAAAATATAATTGAAATTCAACGAAAACCGTGTTGATCAATCAGATATGTCAGTTAAAAACAAATAAATTTCACCTTTGTTTATTTTGCACAGTTCTCATTCAAATAGATATGTCACATCACATATTTTGGTGCTGGCGACTCAAGCGTAAAAAACGCGCGACAAACCCAAAATCGATGTTACGTGAACGATATTCACGTGAATACTAAAAGAAATATCTTACAAGAATTCGTTTTTACATTTGAAATAATATTCTAATGATATTTAGATACAACCCAGGTTTTGTAGATAGAAAAAAATTTCAAAATATTCTTCAGCTGGCAAATGCAAAGAGTACGCGTGTAGTAGTTTCCTCACCGATTTCAAGAACACTCTGTATATTCCTTGAGTACACGATATAACAACCGGTTTTCCACCGGGCGCATTGTTGTAAATCCTCGTGCAATAGATAAAGTCGTCTTTTTCAGAATGGGATAAAAAAATTGTCCTCGTCGACTTTTTTGACGTCCGCATTGGACACGGGCAGTACATTATATTTGAGCAGATTTTTTTTCTTTTCCAAAGATTTTTCCTCTCCGTTTTCAAACGTATACAACACGCATACATACAATCCTATCCGAGTCTCGGTAGCTTAGCCCATAACTCATGCCATTTTATTCCACTACAATAAATTATGATCCCAACATATACACGGATTTATATAAATAATGATGGTGAAAAAATGTTTCTCTCCGAACGTATTATACATACAGATATATATATATTTATATATATTAGACGAACATGTGCATTTTTATATTTTTATTTTGTATTCTTCTTGTATTAAATTCTTTCTATCTGCCCGTCTCTTATGCGCTGTAATATTATATAAAATATGTATATATATGTTTGAATATGGAACAAGAACATTATTTTTTTATGTACACCGGTACGGTAATTATAGATCGGAGTTGTACATATATCACCCGCTGTTCACGTGGCACTTTTGACCGAGGCTATCATCGTACACTCTGGCTGATTAGCACTAGCCACATTAACATTAGGTGATATATAGTCGCACATGTTCGAGTTTGTTACGATCGCCGTTGACATTACCGAAAATTATACTTGCGTTCAACTCCTTCGAATATACCGCCTTCGCCACTTGTAGGCCTTGCTTCCAATTTGGTTGGGCGGCCCTAATGAAGAGGTTTTTCGCCTTATACGTGGGACGCAAAGGGAACGCCGTCGATGATCTCATTATACGTTTATCGGCCGTCCTACGGTTTTTAATTATTGACTCTCACTATCGTTTTATCCTCATACCACGCGGCATACATATCCATGTAATTTATTTCCGCGTCCTAAATTTGAGAGAAAATTTAAAATGTAGGCATCTACACAAACAAAAGTATTCAACTCTTTGTCACCAAGAGTTTTGATCGAACAAAGAAATAAAAAAAAACACCAATGTAAAACACCTTTGTAAGATGTTAATCGTTTCTTTGTTTTCACATGTTTTTTTCGCGACCATAACAATATTATGCGGTAATTGATGTAAAAAGCCACGATTACTATAAACGTAGATCTTTCGCTCCGAATTTTCATCGCGTTATGTAATTATTTATTTTTTTACAAACAAACAGAGATTCTGGATTCAACGTTAATACACAAAACAACAATTATAATTATAATATCTGCATTGTAAACCTTACATGCATTATTTCCTTATTATTTAAAATTACATTCATACCACATTTCACGTTAATGTTGTACGTATCATGATGTTTAAAAAATTATTTAAATTAATTTCGAAAAAAAGTGTTAGTATCGTACTATAAATATGATTATAAAATATTTAATAATTATCTTAACAAATCAAATTATACATATATAAAAATACACTTTATTATACATCATTTGTGTGTAAAAATGTGTAAATAATTATAGTGATATTGCGGAATGTAAAAATCGTTAACATGTATTTAACTTTAATAATTAATATTTATGAGTTAAGTTTCTTAATATATGTTTACGTTTATATAGGTTTGTGTTTAATTCAACTATCGATAAATTAAACAAATTAAAACATAATATTATTCCCTTTTTCTGTTATATCCATGTAGGTATTTAGTAATGTTTGGATCCAATTGTACTTCTATGTTCCATGTTTATAGCACGATCGTAATGTTGTTGTGAATATAATAATGAATATACTATGTAAATGTACCTAAAAAATTCAACGTACTACCGAAGACATGAATGTATCTGAACAAAGAAATATTATCTTATCAACGAAAACTGTATCCATGTTCGAAATTATAGTATATTTAATTGTGTGGTTAACGTTTGATACGCACTCAACGCATGTACTTTAAATCATATTATATATGTGTGTGTGTGTGTGTATGCACTTATTCTAATAAATAAGGTACTTATATTATAATTTATAGTTATTGATTGTTATTGCCCTTGGCAGTAAAGTATTTTGAAAACATTTAATTTGAATGAATTGGTATGAATTATACATAATTTGGATTAGTGTTATAAAAAATGAATCTTACGTTTAGGTGAATTTGAAAATGACAGCCAGTGATGTTCTCATAAATTTTGTTGAGTGTATACTACGCCGACGAATATCTGAATATTTATGTTTATCTTTATATTTATCTGAATGTCTTACAAAATAAAGCTAAAATTAAAATCTGTAATATTTATTACATTTAGTACTTTTTCGCGAAGTGCTCGAGAATTGAGAGTATACGTATTTACCCATGCATTTTCAAAATAATGTTAAGAATATATGGCGTATATGTAGTATACATCATTGATGACGGCTTAACAAGTGCGTATGCTTTGTCAGGCACGCCTGTATATAAATACCAGTGTATTTTTACTAGTGATAAGTGATTTTAGTCGATTTTTTTCATGCGATGAATCGATCTTCATGGTTTGATCTGATTTGATCAAAAAGGATCGCTCATCACTAAAAGTTACAACACATTTCTTATTTTAGTCAACTTTTTACCTAGTTCACAGCCATATCTAATGGTTGAAAAAAAACGCATGTAAAGTGAATCGGTCTTTTTTTGGATCGATTTTTTTTATTTCGATTTAAATCGATTTTAAAGATCGATTTACTTTCAAAAATCGCCCATCACCAAGTTAGTATCTATTTGGTACTACTTAGTTATAAATTTAATATCTATGAACATGTATTGTAAATTAAATTTTGAAATTTTTATAAGCTGTAGGTACCGAAAATGATATAATATATTTAAAATCTGTTTACTATCTGTCTGGTATCGTTTTTTGCGAAATAGAGGTATTCGATTTGCTATTATACTGGATTACAGTAGTAAGTGAGCGTATTGCGTTTATCATTAATAATAATCCGACAGTTTAAAATTATATAATTCATCTAATATTTTTATTCCTTAGAATGTTTTTTTTCGTTTGGAGAAGGCACCTGAGTAACGTAATATTGAAAAATAAGTCAAATAAAAATGGATGTATACAAAAATGAGTAGCCGGTGAACGATTAACCTTATATATTTTAAGTACACATACGTAACCATTGCCCGGAATTACATAATATATTAAATGTGATCAGTGATGTCGTCGAGTGGGCATTTTGTTTTAAAAATTACAATTTATTACTGCGGTGATATATTATGTGCACACAACGACCACCACATGTTCGACGGAAATCATTTCTCGACGATTACGTTATTATTATTTTAAATCCGTACGGAAAACTTGAATAATATTTTTATAAATATTTTATTTCATCGATATTCCACTTCGTATATTTTATAACGACGTGTCTGAAATAATTTTTTGAATTTTTGCGCGCACATACACGCATACACATGATACACATACACACACACACGTGCGCGCGCGTG
The DNA here is from genome assembly GCF_003268045.1 of Sipha flava. Classification (NCBI taxonomy): domain Eukaryota; kingdom Metazoa; phylum Arthropoda; class Insecta; order Hemiptera; family Aphididae; genus Sipha; species Sipha flava. Next base: position 378,455 of record NW_020272848.1, on the reverse strand, counting down.
CGCGCACACGCATTTATGTATTATTTATTAACATAAAAGTATATGTGCGCGAGGTGTTCGAAGCACTCAAAGTATGTTACTCAAAGTTACGCAAGGTGAGATATAATCGTTTAGACGATTCTCTCTACCTACGCCGAATGCATTAACCGAAAAACGCATTAGTCGTTCCGATACCTTTAGAGATGTATGAAATATACATAATATACATAGTGTTATAAATTAATGTTATAACATTCGTTTGTAATACGTAGTACGGTGGTGCCTCGACGGACGTACGTAGTATAATATATAATATTTAACGATATGTTGTGCGAGCATGGAGTTTATTATTACGCGTAAAGAAATCAATCCGGTGACGACGGTGGAAAGTAGTACTTCGGGTGTCGTGTGCAGAGTTTTATTTATTTTTATACGTGTATATTATTTTATTTATATTTACTGTCCGAAATACACGACACGATCGACGATCTGTTGTAAATCTGCGCCGATCAAACGACGAAACGCGTTTACGTCATGAAGTGCGTTACACCTCGTCAGGTGAAAACGTCTCGACAATATCGCGTCGTATAATTATTGTTAATAAATATCGCTTTGGTAGGTTCGGTAGTCGTGGACAACTCGATTTACGAGCGTTTTTTTTTTTTATATATAAACTAAACTGTTGGAAAATTAAAAAAAAAAAAAAAACCAAACGTTGTAGTTTGAAGTATACGATTTCTACATCTTCAATGATACAGGTTTAACTATTTTTTTTCGTTGAATCTATATTATTTACGACGGCTGTTCGGTGTTAATAATTAAACATTCAAAAACGCATAAAGTAGAGTACGATTTGTAGTCGTCCAAGTATTCGTGTACAGCAAAATGATTAATTGCTTAATCAGGTGTTGGTTCTGTTTATGTAATCGTAATACACATTAATCCGTAATGGATTGGCGGAACCGGAACATTTTGCGCCCAATAATTATGGTTCAATTTCTCTTTCACGTTCGATCGCGTTTTGCCACTCAATCACCAGTTGTCAGAAATTCAATATTAGTTTATTATTATTCATATATTATTATTATTATTATTATTGTTATTATTCGCTTTAAAATAATAATAATAGGCAACCGGTCGTGTTCTGCTTGTATAGTAGTTGTATCCACATAATATATACCTACGCACGCACGCACTTGTACTCCTTTGATGTACGACGATAATGAAATTGGTCGTTGTCGCGTGGGCGGAGTGTCCTACCTCAATCTGACTTTGTTCGCTCACCGGTTTGTATTATTATAGTGTTTTTATTTTTTTTTATTTTTCTTCTTTTCGGAGATAATTTCGTGTTGACGCTTAATGCGCGCACTTCGGTTAAAAAAAACTAGGAAGAGAAAGATACAGAAAGGAAATCTTGCAGTCGAATGACCACCGCGGCACGTATATATTTTGTGAACCATACAAAGCACGTTCAATTACAATAATATCCTAAATATATTTGGTAATAATCAACATCATTTTTTTTTCGAATTAACAAAGGCGTTTAGAAAAAAAAATACATTACATAGGCAATACCATTGATAATAATATTATGTACATATATTAATATAATTAATATTGTATTATAATTTAATGATCAACGATGATACTATACAATGGCTGTTGCGTAATACCGGTTGATACCGATCGAATTTATATTAAACACCTACTTAAAATAACTTTTTGATAAAAAATCAACATTTAGCGTCCCTGTAGATACGTAAATTGAATATTGAATTTTCTTTTTTTTGGCATAACTAATTATTGTGGTCAGTAAATTAAGCATTTTCGTAAAACAAAATAGGAATGAACTGAGGGTTTTTTTTTAAATATTTTAAATAAGACCCAAACAAGCGCTTATTACAAAGGAAAGGATTGGAACTGAAAGAGAAATATTAATGATAGGAACAAACAAATTTTCTTTTCCCCTCCTCATTTCATATGTGAGCATTGTCCAGAGTTTTGTTAAACTTCAAAAATGTTATTCAAGTCGTTTATAGTTATTTTTTAAAACACGTTTTATATTATTTTAACAATAGATTATTATGATCATTTTTCCTGAGATTTGATTTATAAAATCACCCTAAATTTTCGGCTGTTCTTGTTTTTTGAACCCCTTGCACATGCGGTTAACACGGCCCTGAACTCGAATTACTATTGATTTTCCGTGGTGTAAAGTTTCCACGTACATTGTTATCGATCTATACTGCGGCTAATCACACGTAACGAGTAGAATTTCGGTTAGACTGATCGATCATTCGGTAGAGGTGTTGTGGTTCCATGCCTTAGGTCCGTAAGAGTTTCACAAATTCCTTTTTGGTTTTCCGTATACAGTTACACATATTCCATGTACAATATGTTGTGAACTGAAGTTTCTCCATCTGTTGCATCAGTCCGTGTAAATACTGTGTGCAAACCGTTTCGTATTAATAGGCGATTTGTCGAAATAATTGTACCCGATGTAAACGCAAATGTTATTCGTGTGATTTTCGTTACTAAGCATGATGCTCGAACGGTTTCGAAATGAAATAAAACGGCGGTTTTGCGAATATGTTGACTAACACAGCTGTGCACAATTATGCACGTGAATAGTAACATGGATTATTTGTTGAGTGTGTGTGTATACCTACTAATAATAATTTTCGTCCAATGCGTATACGATTAAATGTACAAACGGTATAGTTTTGCCAAAGGAAAAAAAACATCATGTGCTTACACGTTAGGTAATAAAATAAAAGCGCGAGAAAAATGAAAACAAACGCAACTAGTCCTCCCTCCCCCATCCGTGGACGGTGTGAAAACAGTGTCCCGTATGTGGCCGAAAGTGGATTTAACAAATAGTGCAGTGGTTCGTCTAGCTGACGGATGAGCAGATCAGGAACGCCTGGTTTAACGGTTACGGAAACGGTGACGACGACATCGTTGTGTTCGAAAGGCCCTAATTTTTCGACGCGAAAAAATCATCTCCTGAACGTGTTGTGCTCGTCCGTTGCTGTCCGAGCGCTTCCGTTCCCGATCGGTTCGCGACGTGTCCAGGACCACTGACCGCTCGTCGGTGCGCGTCATACGGGCAGCGGATAAACGTCGCGGGTCGCGCGCGCACAGGAGCCCGCAATCTCGTGCGAACAATATTTTCCGCGGCACGTGGCCGCGCACGTGCTCTTCGGTCGTCGCGAAAAACGTGTCCGCGTGCGTTATGTGATTACAACATTGTGCCGGTGCACCAGAAGAGAGTGCCTTGTGAAGGTAAACTTGTTGCGCGCGCGCGCTCTTTGGCGGGCGGCGGCCTCTAGAACAGGATTAGTAGGTGCACGCGCACACTCGTCGTCGCCGACACTTGTCATCGGATCGCGCGCCCTTGCGGCCTTGCGGTGCGCGGGTGGCTGACCCGCTAGTGCACCGCCGCCGCCGACGACGAATACGACCTGACCCCGCGACGGCCGATGAAAACAGGTACCACGAAACCGGCTCGGCCGCCTACTCGTCCGCACGACACCGCTCTCGTCATTATAATAATAATAATAATGGTATCGCACTTCACCGTTCTGGTGCGTATGCTCGCATTTTTTCCGAAGGGTTCGTACGCGGTGGCCCAGGGCGCGCAAGGTTTTCGCCGGCGGCAACGCATTGTTTCGCGGGCGCGATCTGCGTAACCTTGACGCGTGTCTGCGAACAACGCGCGAAAAAATGTAAATCGAACGACGACGACAAAAAAAATAAAAATACACGCGCAATCATAACGTAATAACGTAATACGAGATGATTCCGTTTTGTAAAACTATAACCGCGTTCGAAACGCGTACCCGTAACGTAATTTATGCGCAGACGGCGGCGCGGTAAACAATCGCCGTTTTAACCGCACTCTAATGATGTTTCGTACGATAAAATATAAATAATAATCATCGTATCGTCGCCGTATAAATTTACGACGATCGTGAATTGTGTGTGTGTACGAGCTTGCGTTGGTCACGGTACATACCACAACAGCCCCGTGGTATGTGGAGAAACCCGACGAACAGAAACACTAACCCGCCTCGAAAAAACGAAACGGAAATAGTTGTACGCGAACAATATCGGAGATAGCCTTTTTCCCGTGGAGTACGCGTGATCTGGCCGGCCATTCTTCGCGCCGTCGTTTTCACGTGCATAGTAAGCGTACTGTTGCCAGGCGGAATAACGTATTTTATGTAATTGCAGACGAATCGTGTCAATTTCTAATTTATCCTGCATCGATAAATATTAAGACTGTTCCCGTGCATCTCAACCGTGGTGCAAAAGGTGAACTATTGACGGTTATATTTAATATGTGTTCCTTACGTTTTCTGATAAGCTTCCGGAATCCAGGAACACCTAATCGAATCATTTTCGTAGTACGCTGGTACCAGGGCCGTACCTAGGGGGGCTGCTAGAAGTGCGTGTGCACCGGGCACCATGACCACTGGAGCGCTAAGAGCTTTTTCATAATCTAAGTGACATTACTGAAAGTTTGAGAGTAGTCTTGTAGCCTATAGGTATATAAATGTTTCGTAGACGGGGTGGAGACGTTAAAAATAATTCTCGGCACCCGGCGCTAATTATGCTACCCACAGCCCTGGCTGATACTACCCGATTTTTTTAGATTTCCATTTGGAAACCATTATCGTTTTGTTTTTTATTTTTCCATGGTTGGCTATCGATATTTACGGTTTTGTTTTTCTAAAAATCGCCATATTATAACATAATGACCTTCGCTTTGGGTTTGTTGCGGCGACACGACGGGCCTCTCTTCTGTTTAACATCGTTTGCCGCCATGAACCGTACCGTTCGTTGCGTGCGTGTTTTGAGATGGAAAAAAACCGTGCTGTTAATAATGTTGTGCGCACAACGATCAAACGAACCGGAAGATTAATGTTTACCGTTTTCGATCGTTGCGCATATTATGTACATGTATGTACAATTGTTTCATGTTCGGCTTCGATACTTCATCGTAGATAATTCGTGCATTTACAATTCAACCCGGCCCACCACTTCCCCAACCCTTAAACGTTTTCTTAATAAATATCACATTTGTATGGAAGTATATTTAACAGTAATGATTTTTAGAACCATGTAACTATAATATTATTATTATATATGAATGTTATGTGATGTTACGGAATGTTGGTAAGTCTTATCCAAACTCAAAATGATGTATGATACACAGTTGTATCGTGTATACTTATGTTTTTCATTATGTACCTTGTCGACGCCGAGATATGATTTTGATATAGGTTGGTGATTTATGGAAATTGCTTTTTTTCAACCAGTTAAATGTTTCTCGGGCGCCACTCTATGTATAAATAGACGAGTGACCCATCGTGTATTGGTGTGTTCGTGCGTGCTCGTCTTGTGGCAGTTGTTTTATTGTTGAGGTCATCTACGTTTTAAAAAATTTAGATTTCATTCGCGCAGTCGATTTCCAACACGAATAAATTATAATTAAACATCTTAAATATTTATTTTTTATAGTTATGTAATTTCAAATATTTTTTTTAGTTATATTAAGCGTGTACGGATTTATAACCGTGACAATTTTATTTTTTTATTATATATACAATTATTAGGACAAGGTAATCGAAACGTATTCGAGTATAATTTAAAAACAAATCGTATATAAATTGTTTTGATATGCGGGAAGTAGCATTCAGGTTTTTCCGAGATTCAAAATAAATTAAATGATAATACAATTATAATATTTTGTTTGAGTGTAATACTTTTCATGAGTTACGATAGATTAATTTTAAGAAACTGATATTAAATTAAGTATGAATTATTATTCCATTAAAATAATATCGTGTGGTCCTTTAAAATGTCCAATAATTAATGTTAATTAATAGAATATAAATATAATATAATATAATATAAATATTCAGTAAATTTACTGCCAGACCAGTCAGACATGATCTGCAAATAAATTTGAATTCATCGAATCCAACATTGGATTTGTTTGAACGGACAAAGTATAGGTACACGAAATGTTTTTCTTTTTGGGTATTTCGTAAAATAATAATACATTAGGTATTTATTTGGTGCAATCGGGATGTTGTTAATGGATATATTCAGAGGTCACTCTGGTCCATAACACGAAAAAAAAAAAAATAAAAACTGATAATTACATCAGTGAATTACTCGTTGCTAACTAATGAGACATTCGAGGTACGTTTATAAAATTACACATTTACATATAATTTGAATACAGCTCTGTAATAAAACCGTATAATCGAAGATTGTACAGAATTATAATCATTCCAAAACCAATTGTCCTTTTACGTATTCTGATATTTGGGATATCATGGACGAGGGATGCATGAACACGTGTGGTGCACTCCGATTTCGTGTGACTTTGTGACGAATGGCCGCATTCACAGATCGCACGGTACACCCCCGGGTAGGGATGGCAAACATTTCCCTGACATCGATGTACCGGTAAACGATATATCGAAAACCTAAAATATCAATGTGCTGGTATTATCGGAGGGAAAATATCGATGCCAAGATATCGATTTTCTTTTTGCCATCCCTACCCCCGGGACGTGATTTTTCGAAAACCAATCGTCAGATTATTGAACACGACCGCGCGCTTGTGTGTGGTGCACACGTGTGTAATACGGTCAGAACGTATGTACCGTTATTGACGTGCCGACTCTGAGGGTAAAAGGTTAAAGCATTTCGTTGGCCGGACTCCAGTACAGCCTCTGCGCGGCGGTTAAGTCCACTCGGAAATCAACGGACGAACGCGATTCGTTATCTAGCGCGGTTAATTACAAAACGTGACCGCGGGTCTCCCTCGTGAAATCCGTCGATTATACTAAAGTAGCGTGAATTTTAATTAACTGTTTTTTTTTTTTTTTTTACCGATTATTATTACTTTTTTTTTTTATTCCTTTCTTCGTATATTATGTATTTATAACGTAGTCGTCGTCGTGTACGGCCCGCCTATAATATATGTGTATAATACTAACACACGCGCACGCATATATCGTAAGCCGGACACCCGAGCAATCTTTGTACATATATTCTACACGTGTGCACACGCATACAAACTCGCACGCACTCACGCACACGCCGCGTTAAGACCAAGAGTGTTGTTGTTGGTACGGCGGTGGTTAAGAGAAACAATTATTAATGCATGTTTATCTCGGACTCGAGGTAAAAAATAAAAAAATGAAATAATATATAATAATAACGATAGCGAGCCTTCGGGTGATCCGGCCCCCCTGTTATTATATGCTACGGGTGGAAGGGCGGAGAAGAACACAACACTCGATATTCCATCGTCACAGCGCAACGTTTATACGTAAAAGATTATACGCGCGCGAGAGTGTAAACCAATTAACATAACTCGATCGTTTTTCCGCCGCCGCCGCCGTGTGATAACTCACCGAATTATTATTATTTTCCGTCGATTAATAACGTGTACACCGTGTGTTCGTATGTACGCGCGCGCAAATATACTGCGGTTAGGCCCCGCATAACATTAAACGTACGGCGGACGTATACGCGAGAGTATAATAGGTGAGTGTATTATTTACAACAGATTGCCACCGACGCCAATTCAATGTTTTTTCTACGACCCGAGACCGTATAATATATAATATATTATATTACGTATATGTTTATAAACTTTTTTTACTTTTCCTTCTAACGAGCCACGCAGTCCGTCTCCGCCGGAAGACCTTGAATTGCTCCTGTGTATCTACTTATGTTTTTTTTTTCTTCGACGTCGTAGTGGTTTTTTTTTTTCTATTCTTTCGTCCACTTTGTCTGGCGGTGCAGGCTTGCGGTGGTGGCTGCATTGGAATAGGGTATAAAATATTATGTGATTCCTGAGAAATACATTTGTTTTCCTGAACTTGGAAAGTACCATAATTTTATTCAAATAATTAAATACATCCATATAATTCGCTATTGCGTAGATATATAGCTTATGCTCTTGAACCACGCGCTTCCGATCGGTCAATTTAATGTAACAATAATAATTTCAAGTTCTGATATATTTATTATTTTTTTTTTTTGCGAACGTTACGGCGTTTTAAATATTTTCAAATAGTCATTATATTTTATTATAGTTTTATCTTATTTAATATACGTAAACGTATAACCGATTTAATTATATATTTACTGTATGACTCGTTTATTCATTTAAGTCATTTTTTTTTTTACCTTTGTTATACACTTGCAATGGATTTAAAAGTTTCGCTTGATGAGTCACCTGATACTGGGTAATATAAAATTAGTAGATTTCAATGGGCGTAACTAAATCTGTCTGATACGCAAAACCATATATTAGTATTACATTTTTTTATTATTATATTTTTTTTTGTGGTCGTGTAGAATTTAAATATTATATCTACTGAATCTTTTTTTTTTTTTTTTTTTATTCGTAATTCGACTCCAAGATACATTGAGTGTGAACAGTTTAACAAATGCTCATATAATGTTGTTTTTTCCGCCAATAAATATTTAACACATAATGTATTAAAAAAGTGTATATTTTCTTATCGCGTCAACTTAGCAAAATGTTTTTGATTGATTTCAATTTTTCCGTGTACCATCGGTATAAACTGAGCACTATTGTTCGGTAGTTTCTCTTTGGTTACAAAACGTGTTTGGCAATCTACTGTGCACAACTATTATCGTACATGAACCGCGTGTGGATATAGAAATGAATGAATGATAATCAAATGGTGAATCATCGATTGCACATATTCGTGCGTATGTATACCGTTTACGATATTCTTGTTTATAAACACATCTGCGGATATATATATATGTTGTATTATCACACGAAACACGTTTTAGCATGCGAATAACTTGATAAGTATGAAAACGTTTCGTTGCGAACCTGTATGGATCATAAGTACGTATATTCGATAACAACTGATACTGGTCGTGTATCAGAACTCCGGTTCGGCATCCGAAACGTCGGCAGTGCAGAACCCAGGGCTGAGGTCGACCGATCCCTCCTCCGCGTCGACACCGTCATCCTGCCTCAGGCGCAAGTATCTCGAGTAATCGCGCAAGTAATCGTGTTCGTCAGCCGTGGTAGGACTTTCGCGGGGTTGCGCGAAGCGATCGCGGTCTACAAGCTCACGGCGCACGAACGCGGCCGCGTGTCGTGCGCCGAAAACGCCTTCCAAGCACACGGCGAAGTTCACGGCCAAGTCCGACCGGACCGATTGGAAACGAGCAGCGGTGCGGTCTCGTCGCAGCACCTCTTCCTTCTCCTCCCGTTGATCCTGAAATCCTCGCAACGAGTCGTACCCGCGCTGGTACGACCGACAAGCTTTAGCTGCCGACCATTCTTTCAGATTGCCGCCCGACACTTCATACGTGTACCTGCCCACACGTTTATACACGTGCTCCGTTTATTTACGCATAGAATATATCGAATCGGAAACATTTATTATGTTGTACGCCCGTGTTTGCGACTTGTGTGTAGTCAGATAAACTGCAACGTATGTGTATAAAAAACCCCGTAACCGATCGATGATTTAATTTCCTACGTTCTTAATCTTTATGGTAAAACATGATTTGTTATATAATACGAGTGCTGCAGTGTGCTGTATGACACCCTACTGTGTACAATTATAATAATATACATATATTTTATGATATTATTTTATGTTTAATTTTCGAGAATTACTCTCACTCTAGTAGAGTAACTTATCACTACTGTAGTGATTTATTTTGTAAGTTTTATACTTTTATACATTATTTTTGGTTTATCGACCGCGTTTTGTTAACAAAACGCGCATTTATTTTTGTTTTTTTTTTTAAATTTGCGTCGTATATACTCTCGTGTTGATTGATTTAAAACGCCTTCGCTGTTTGCCCCCGTACATGTATATTGTGCGCTGTATATTCGTAAACGATACATATTAAGTATTATATGCGTTACTGAATGAATAATTTACCAACTAAGTAATATTGTATACTACAGCCCGCGGTCTAGTCGACATGACAACTATATTACATGCTGTACACACTCGCAAATTTTAAAAACGTTAGCTTTTATAACTGGTATACCGGAGCACTAATCGTCGTTTATATATTTTGACGAATCATCCTTCTTCGACGCCAGGACGTATCTGCAGTCATAAAATGTACTACGGTGACGACCAATTGCCAATACTAAGGAGCGATAAAGGTGGTTTATTTCCCCTTACTTCCACTCCATAGTCCATAGTTAGAATTTGGCTATTACACATATTATACCATGTGTTATGACTATTATAATAATGCTTTACGCGTCTAAATGAAGGACTTTCGATCGTATTTTAATTAAAAATATTTCTTCTTCTACTAGATATTTCGTTCCACCGCGAACCGCAACTACAGATCCCGGGTACGCACCACCGCAGCGGAGGTTAACGTAAAATTATCGTACATATTTTCGTTATAGCAAATCAGCGGTTAGAAAACGACTCCATATTACGATAGTAGAGCTTATGACCGTATTCGTGATTCCTAAGTTCCGCGAGTTGTTGACCTTTACGCCGATTTAAACCTATGATATTTTCTTAATAAATCCTTAAACCTCTTACTCTAACATCCCCCTCTTGTACACGTGATTATCGTCTTACGACACGTGTTTCCGCGGGGTCGTGTCCCGTACCTGTAAAAGTCGCCTTTCAGCTTGAACGCGTGCGCCCGGTCCGCCGGATCGTCGAGATCGGGCAGCACGTGTCGGACGACGATCTCGCAAAAGTCCCGACACCGGTCGACCGTTTCGCCGGCCAAGCGTCGCGCGTACCCGACGACCGCGGCGGTCGTGCGACCGTCGATCGCGCGGTCCGATCCGGACGACCGGTCGCCGAGTGTTCGCCAACCGACGCGCCGCTCGTCCACCGCCGACTTGTACGCGACCGTCAGCTGGTCGAACGCGGTCCGCGACAGCAACGTCGCCGGCCGGCCGTCGGTCACGCGTACGGCCACCGCTCGCCCCGCGTACCCGACCGCTCGTTCGTATTGGCCCGCGGCCGACGCCAGCGCGGCCAGCGCGAACAAACGGTCGGCGTCCGGACGGCCGTCGCCCGCGATCCTCTCGGCGGAGCCCATCGCCCGGCAACCGTGGCGCTCAAAACAACAGTCGTCTCCGTTTTTGCGTTCTGCACGCGGACCGTTCCGACTTTTCCGAGTTTCGTTGGCCCAGTCGTTAGGACCAGGATACACACGGGTGCGCACGCGCGCCAAGTACTCGATCACAGTTGTCCGCTACGCAAGTGGCACGATGTTGTACACAAACATCCGACGTGATCTTATTCGATCCGTAGATTATTTTCCCCAGGACCGTCGACGTAGATCAACGTTGTTTTAGTGAAGACGCGTAGATCCGGGCGGACCGCGCAAAGCACGTATGCCTCGTACTCGTTTCAATAACTATTTCGTAAATTTCGACAGTTTTAACAAGCAATTAAATCGTACACACGGTTACTATCGTTTTTTTCCCGTACCTGTTCATCTTCTCCGCGTTAACGGACGATAAAATAGTCGTACTGATGCGTCTCTAACGTTTATTTGCCTATTTGTATCTGTGCATATATTTAATTTTAAGTATGGTAAACGTTTATAATACTTATAAAACATCACCGTTTTTTTTTTGTTGGCATATTCCCACGAAATTAGAAAATATAATATTGATGTATTCGAATTTTCATCTGGAAACCTGTTTTTTTAACATTTTAATGTTTTCTTTGCAATAGCATAAAGTATATACAGGTATTATAATAACTATTAAAATGCATATTATATTGCTGCATACCTACGCGAAATTTAATATCACGGGTATAACTGTGTCATGTATTCGTGAACGCCGCAATATCAAACTATAATAAATTACCCATAATAATTTTTTGAAATTCAAATTTCCGTTCGTATGTATAATGTATAATGTACGGCAGCACGTTTACTTAAGTGGCTATGTATTTATAATTGTATATTATATCAGCTGTATCGAATACGGATTCGAATGCCGTTTGTACATTTACAGAACGAATATTTTACACAATTTATGCGGAATTTTTAACGCGGTTCCTGTAGTATATGATTATGATAAAATTAAAGTGGTCGGACCAATGATAGTACTCTATCAATACTTTCCGAATATGGTCAAAGATTATTGGATTTCGTTTTTTGATCATAATGCCCGATAATGAATCGCGGTCGATACGTTCATTTCACATACTTGTTTAGTAGTACAAATTAATTTTTTACCGGTAAATGTAGGTATGACCATTTATTATCATTTATTATCGTATTTATATTATTATTTATAATCATTGATTTTACGAACTGGTATTTTAATAAGTTATATTATCAGCGGTCGCGAATAATTTTGACGCGTAACTTTCTGCATACATGCTTGGTGTATAGGTCGAGTATTTTATGTATTGAGAGCCGCGGGTTGGATCCAGCGACTTTTCTATTAAATCGTGCGATTAAAATATAAACGTTCGAAACCAAATGAAGTACTCTGATAACTTCTTATAACCTATAAAGTGCCTATATAGTATTTATTTTATATCCTTTTAGAACTAAAAAGTTCTGCAAAAATCTTATGACCCAAAAAAATCTTTAGAAACGCTCCGTTTTATGTCATAGAAACGTGTTTCTATAGTGTCAGTTTTTGTGCGATTTTAATTTCAATTAAGTGCCACATTTACGAGAAACACAAAATAAATCGAATTTAACGCGTATCATTGCCACTCGGGAACCCGCAGTGATTATGCTGCGTACTAGAAATTACACCCCGTACACCTTTCGAGATGTCATCCTCAATCTTTTGCAATTTGGTCATCCCCCGTCACTCCTTATCGTCTGGTCTGCTGCTGCTGCTGCTGTTGCTGCTGTGCGTACAGCGATTAACAGCAACAGACTGTGTGCCGAGCCGGTTTCGGACTCGGCGAGTAATCGTCGTGGGATCTGATACTGCGCAATGTACCTGGCTGCGCGTATATGTGTTCGTGTGTGCTGCGCAACATTGATCATGAAACACTGCGTACATTTCCATGTCTGCGTGTATGCATATTTAATGACAAAAATAAAACGAATCTCCTTACGCGCATTATCATATAACGTCTCCATACGAATTAATAATATAATGAAAACATATACAGCCCTAATACATCTGTGTGTGTGTGTGTGTGTGTGTGTGTATGTGTGTGCGTGCGTGTATTTGTGTAGAATAATATATAGTGTGTATGGATTATGGGAAAAAACGACTCTGTATTGGTCCAACGAAATCTAGATTTATCGTCTACTTAAACGAGATGCATGTCTTAATGCTCGGCAATGCGTATACGTATTCCACAGTATATCACGATTCGCGTGCAACAACGTTGTTTAGTTTGTATAATAATTGGCTGAAATGACATTAATGCGTTATCGTCTCGTTTGTGTATTGTACGACAGCGGAAGAGGTGTTTCGGAAGAAAACAAAATTTTAACGCACATAACGGTTTAGCCGAAGGACGTAAAACAAAATCTTATTTATTTTTTCCCCAAACGTTTATACGTAATACGTACGTATCGTATGTAACACTGTTTAACGATATTCTTCGCGTATAACGTACTTAAATAAATGGTCGAACGATTTTCTTTTCTGTAGTGGAGACGGCGGCGGTGCACGTACACACACACCCCTCGATGACGACGTCGGGTTACATAATAATATTTCATCATAGTCATCGTGTATGCACGTTGTGCAGAGATTCACTGACGTGGGTGGAGGTGGTGGAAGACCTGCTGCAGGAGGATAATACACCTCAGCAGGAACCCCTTGATTGTATATAATTTATTCATTGGTTCCTTTTCTCCTCCTCCCGCGTGACATACTATAGGTGTAAGTGTGTAATATTCTCCCGCGCGCCCTTTTTGTATTTCTCCAGCCATGCATTGTATCGTAAGCGCGCAAAGTCGATTAGTAGACAATACACCAAAAATCGTTTTCATTTTACTCTTTTTATAAAACGCATTCTGTGTGAAAAAAAAACAGTGTGAACTACAGACCCAGATGAAAAAAATAATAATCATATTTCATATTTAAGTGTTTTTTATTTATATATATATACGAGTATATACATATACATAATAAAAGAAAGACTGGTACAGGTAAAATTGCCAAACACCACGATCTGCAGTTGTCATATATATATATATACAATAATTGTTTACATTGTAATGGGTTTTTACTTTTTATTGATTCACTATTGAATTAGCCGATTAAATATAGTCAATTTAATTTTAATAAATATAATTAATAACAGCATGATATTCTATCATGAAAAGTAACAACAACCTTACCTACTAAACCCTAAATACTAATATATTATAATTATTATGTAATAACAGGTAATATTTTTGCGTCGTTTAGAATTAATAATTTAGGTTTTTTCAATGAAACTACGTTCACAATAAAAATTGTTCAACGATTTACGTACGATTTCATTATTCTAAACACATTAGCTGCAGTTGGCCATGAACATTTTTTAGGTAAAGGGTTTTAAAATATGAATTTACACCACGTTTGTCTTGACTTTTTATGAGCACTTGGTTTGATAGACCATTGTTTACGCCTATGTGGCTTAGTCATCGTGAAAAATAATTGAAGGGTTCCACGTTTGAGTGTTTGTTCAGGACACTGCTGTTGAAGAAAAAAATAATAATAAATACGCTTCAAGTAAAAGGCCTAACGCGCGTCTCACGTATGAATAGGGGAAATATTGTATTTGATGAATAAATAATATCTCGAAATATTTTCAAAAGACTCGAACCAAAATTATTCGTATTCAGAATGATTGATGAACCACAAATGACAATGGCATAAGCAAGCTGACACGTAGTATATTTACACTATTTTCTGCAAATACCGTTGCGTCCAACGGAATTTTTTTTTGTCCTTCTCTCGAGAATAGCAATGATTTTCTTCTTCTGTGGGAACGAGAACTACTTATATGTTTACAAGTGCTATTAAAGTATTACTACCTACACATTTGCCTCCAACAGTAAAAAAATAAACTGTTTTTATATTACTTGAATGTATATCTTCTATATATAGGCGCAGGTATATACTATATATATACTCACCAACACTACCGCCGTAGTTAGTCTAGGTTCTAGAATAATTGACGTTCTATATAATATTATTGCCATTTACTGGCGAGGAGTTATAAGATAGGTATTTTTTGATATATATATATATAATATATTATAGATAACGAAAAGTTAAATAAGGTTAATACGAGCATAAAAAAAGTCATTGTGAGTTAGTTTGTAACAAAGTCGTCGCTATTTCTCAACATTTCATTATTTAATACATTTAAATCTGTCTGTATGAATTATTATACTAATAATATGCATTTTTTTTATGTGTTTCAGGTAAGATCATTGTTTTAAAATACAATTATTACGAACGGCCAAGTATGCATGTGATTTATTCTACGGCTTGGTAAATATGTTTTTAATTTTGCCTTATGTATATAGTTTTCTCGCACTTTGTCCAACGCAACACGGATTTCAATAATTTAAGTATTACTTTTTACTACGCACGTTTTGTCTTGTATTTATATAGTCTTATACACCGTTCTTATGATTATTATTATTATTATTATTTTGTTAGCACGTGATTTGAAGAAAACGCACGTCTTGGTCCGTAAAATACTATTGACTTCGAGCTTCTTAAAATCTCGGGACACATGTATAGCATAGATATTTTCAAAAGAATTAAGTATTTATTTTGGTCAATGTGGTCGAGTAATGCGTGGGTTTTTGATTTTATGTCCGTTAATCGGACCATATTGTTGAGTTACTGAATGTGGACGTCACAAAAATAGGTTTATTGACAAACAATAATTATAAGTTAGCCGTGGGACTAATTTCTTTTGAATAATTAATTATTTTTTCTCCCGCTAAAGTCACTAATTGATACACAACTAGATCGTCTTAAAAAAGACCCGTACGATTTTTAACTGAATCCTATATCCACTGCACCTATAACTGTTCACTATTACGTCACTAAAACACTGATCATAATGTATTATAATTTCAAGTATATATGTTTTTATATTAATTTGTCGTTGTTAAAGTCCACGTATGGTGAATAAAAGATGATACGCACAAATTGCTTATATAAATTATGCATACTTATGCGTATTATGTATTATGACCGTCGTCGATTTAATCCATTATTTGGTTTCCCGTGAATAATATGTTATTTATTTTGTTATAAACATTAAAACTCAGAAGTATAAGCGTCCGCAGACTTTATTGGCAAGGTAGTCATACGTAACGCATTAACATTTCATTTTAACAAAAAATGTGGACGGAGTAATTTTATTTAATTTAATAATAAACATTTTTCAATATTTTTATATTCACCGTTTATATCGAAGCATGTCGAATGATGATATGGTTTTTTATTATCCTGGTAATATTAAATATTTTGGTGGTGGGGGAAGTTCGCAAAATATTCAAATGACTACTCAGGGTCTACGCTTATGCTGAGAAGAACATAAGTTATTCTGCGCAATGAAAACCGAACCAAAATAATTAATATATAATAAGTTACAAATGTGTGTAGTTGTATTGGATTTAAATATTGAGTTCAGACGATGGTAAATGTGCACGTAACACATTTTTTAATTTTTATATGTTGCTAATAAATATATTATTTCTAAAATTATTAGAATAGGTATTTTTTTTATATATATATATATATAAGAAGGTTGTAAACAAAACGCGTTTGGATAACAATATTATTATTGCGGTGGTATTATGACGAATCCGTATTCGTCTACGGTTTACGTTTTACCTGTATGACGTCACGGGGTTGCGATGATAGCTGTTAGTGCGGTCACTGATTATTCCGGTCGAACTAGTTTGTGACGTTGACGTGCACTTGCTTATGATTTTAAAACTTTCATGGAAAATCTCTCGGACAAACATAAATATTTATCACGTGATTTTCTCGTCTTCAAAACCTATTATAATTACATTAGGTGGTCTATGAAACAAAATACGTTTTTTTTTTTACCGATTTCCAGTCGATCGACAGCTCCTAACTGGATTTATATAACACACACCAGGCGTAATTTATTATTGTTCATTAGAAAACCGTGTAATGTGTTATATATGTACACAAAAAACATCAACCGAAGGGCTAATGGTCTTACCGTGTTTTCGTTGATTGGTCCCCGAGTGTCTATCGGTTATTGTTTTTTTTTTTTCTTACATGAGTGTTTTGTACTCCCTAACGAGGCTCAGCCCGTGAAACACACTGGGCGGTGGCCATTGAATACATACCACATCGTCTATAATACACTTGAAATCACTGTGCGTTAATAACTATTGGGAAGGCTTACGATATTTGGTTTCCCATGATTTTCTTACACGTATGTTGGTTCATAACGCGCAGCGATTTTTAAACGTGTATAAAATATAATGGATGCAGTGCATAAATAATATATGCGCGCACATCGATTCCATTATTTTGTGGAAAAATCTGATACCTTGAGACTGTGTACGTAAAAGACTAATAAATTTACCGTTCGAGGCTACCGGTCAGTGCGCTTGGAATAATTATTTTTCCGTTGAATAATAATTAATAAATTATTATGAATACGAAAAATTACGTTTGCATTTGTTCGTGATCATATCCTGTGATATTGTAATCATTTACGTTCATAAAAATGTATGCATAATACGAGGTCTTTCGTATTAAAAAAAAAAAAAAAAAAATGTATTCGTTGCTTATATAATACCATAAATATTGTATATTACTCGTATATTGATATTCCGATAATAATGATGTATTGGCGACTACCCGTCGAGTGTATGCAAGTCAGTAATGTGCACATTGAGAAATTCTTTTTAATACGGGGAGAAACGTTCCTGCTCTCGTGGAGTACTAAAGGTATATAATGAGTCGAAATATACATTTTTGTCTGCATTTTCCATCGTATTATTGGATTATAAGAAAAAAAACTTTGGTCACCTACGATTTATCCACCAAAAAAAAAAAAAAAAAACAAAAAAAACACTTATGAATGATTAACGACTTCACTACAGCGATGCGTGTACCATACGTGTGTATATACAATCATACGTAATTGCTTTTTCATGTAAACCAATCTCGTACATCGTCGTCATCGCGCCACTCCGTTCGGCTATCGATACACACAGTCATTTCATGGGCTATTATTTTTTATTTTTATGCTATCGTTTTCATTTAAACATTATTATAAGCGTACCATAAGCGTATAATTACCCAGAATATATCAGGTGACAATAATAAATTGCTTTCAAAGTAGATGAAAATGTAAATGAAAGACTATAAATACATTTTATTGTTTTTAGATAGGTTTTTGTATTTTTATAATCGTCAATTTTTAAAAGTGATAGAATCTAAATGTTGATTACATGAATAATTTGATGGACACAAATTGTTATAGGGAGAGAGGAAAATGTAATGATCCGGATGATTATAGTTTAGTAATTTTATTTTCATAACGGCCAAATCATCGTTAGGCGTACCTGGCAGGCAACTATTAATGCACGCATATCTCGGAAAAACAATAAAATCGCGATTGGTCGCTCGCGCATTCTGAAGATAAAACTTCTTTTGCCGAGACGTGTTTATTTTTCATACGATGGAATTATATAGTCAAATCACATGCGTTGGTATTTTTCGTGTTTGTTTCGAAATTAATCGAAATGAATTGTACTGCGGTTGAGTTGTAAATTGAAAAACATAACGCTATATTATATTTGTACCGTTTACATCGTTAATCTAAATTTACTTTTGAATAAATAACTCGAGCAAAATTAATAGTTATACGCGTTTTGTGCATCGTAAAATCCGTTATTATTATTTGAAGTGCGTTGCGGGCATATTTCAAAACCTCGTACAAAAATCGGAACCGTCTGGGCGAATTATATTTTTTTCCAATATAAATGATCAAATTTTGAATTATCGCGTAACGCGGCACGGGTGTACGAGCAATAACAATGTAAATAACAAATAACAATATGTGATTTCGAACACGATACCGCAATGATCCCCGCGCACGCGGCGTATCCGTGTTACGTCTAATGTCTATGCACGTCCACGTGTGTCCATTACTACCTATCTGCTGTGATGCTGGTGCGGCTATTGCTTACGCATACGTATCGCAGCCTTAAATAATAAATATGAATAAATGTACATAAATAAATCGGACGTAAAATAAAAAACCGATACATCATTTTACGGTTAGTACAGTACGTCGGTTATTGGGCGGGGGGGGGGGGGACCAACAACCGTCAATGCCCTGCAGACGCGCGTCGCCGTCGATTAAACATTGTTAAAACTATACAAGACGTGCGATCCCGGCCATTGTCCGCACAATACGTTATTTATATTTATGTGTTGTATACGCCATGAGAACTGTTCGCGTTCCGTTACGCGTCCGAGCCATATAACGCCGACATGCCGTTGGACTCGACGGAAAACGCGTCGTGCGCGCACTACGTATACACATTTTCGGTGCTTGTGCGCGTACGACTATTCGTAACATAATAATATGCTTGGGAGACTCTTCGTCGGCCGCACAACGTTTTCGGGATAAAATCAACCGTTTCCGACGTGATTATCGTGCCCCCGTGTATTGTTAAAAGAAGCGTTCGCGTTTATAAATTTCGTATACGTACGTACGACGACGAGCCGCAGTAATAAAAATGGGAAGAAAAAAAAAAACGTTTTCGGTTTTTAATCCACTCCCCCTCGACTCCTCGTGTAATACGTGTATCCGTCCTGTGTTGCAGTTCTACTTGGCCGCCGCCTCCGCGACACGCTGCTCAGTTTCCGCGGGAATTACGGACGACGGGTGCGCTTGTACAAGTACTCGTCGTGCGAGCGTATTAAATTAGCCGGTATTATATTGTATGTTGACTTTTTTTTTTTTCATTTAGTTGTCAAGTCCGATTTCCGTAGACGTGAAACACGAAAAAAAATAAAGAGGTTCGCCCATTATATTACAACAACGTGTCCAGTTCATTCCCAGTGCATTACAGTGCAGTAATATATTCACTGAATATTTCACATTAAACTATATCCATGTAGGTACTCCTTGGTGCAGTATGCACTAAATATAAATAATACTACAAAATTAAGTATACCCGCCTACTTAAAAAGCTATTAGTACAATATCTGGTCACATGTCGTCTCACGATGCAATAATCTCTGTAGTGTATCATATATATATACATAATACATAAACAGTTATTTTTTGATATATCATATTCGATTACAATTTTTTAGCGTTTCCTTACAAATCTACAACTCATTGTTATTATTCTTCTCTTGATCATTTAATTTGACTTATACGTATACATATATGTGTTTATATGATTATTATGTTCTGGTTCGTTTCGAAACAAATTAATGTAATGATACGAATACAGTTAATTAATAAACATTTTCTTCCGACCATATAATTATGAGAATGTTTTACCCTTCATAGATTTTCGTAATCCCTTTCAAACCGAATAAATTATTTCAATTAATAAAAAACAAGACGTGTTCCGTATAAAATATTCTACCACTTGTATTTTATGTTACATATTTACATTCATGAACCAATTTAGTAGTAAATTAATTTTTTTTTGTATTTATTTTCAAAACACTCATGAAAGTTACGAGAACGGTGAAAAAAAATTAATTTCAATAATTCTATAATATATCTTAATATTTAACATGTACGCAATATTTAGACGAAATAAAATACCGTTCGTAGTCGAGAATTATTATTAATGCAATAACTGAATTAGATATTATCGTATGCGTATATACGATTAAACATACGAATGTAATTGCATCTAAATATACACTCGATATCGATGCACTGTAAAAATATAAGAAATCGATGCAGCTACACATATTAATATTGTCATTTTGTACGGCATGTACCTATATTTTACCGAAGTTCTAAAACGGAAACGGTATGCATTATAAGTTATATATATATATAAGTATTAACCGTTTGGTAAGTATATGACTTATGTGTGTGATTGCAGTGCAGATATAGTTAAGCGTTGTTTGCTTTTAAAACGAAAACAATGTTAAATCGTCGAGAGTATAATAATACATCATGTTTATATGTTATTCCACGAACAACAATCGACGGTAAAATATATTTCGGAATTAATTTCCATATATACCGTAGGTGTAAATAGCAGGTGTACCTACTGATTTATCGTTGGAGGATTTATTTTCTCTTCAAATCTGCTCGTTGCTTTATTAAGGCGTTGCGTTCGTATTCATATGAAATAATCGCGCGCCGCTCAATGGTGGTGCACAAGTGGCATCCGAAGATTGAATCGCGGAAAAACATATAATAGAGGAGATCGATGTCTATACCAGGCTGTTGTGATGTTATCTTACAGCGGATAAATTGCGAGAGAAAAACAAACATTGACTTTAATATATTATCGTAAATCTTGTTTCGGCGTTCGCTCGCGCGCAGCGTTCAGTGTCGTCGGAGACTCGTGTCGATGTATTCGACTTCCGGAAAGAAAAAGTGGAACTGTCATTCATCCGCGAATCTGTGTACAAACACAACGGGTACACGATATTCAGATCGGAAACTCGTATTGTAGTGGCCGTGCGTAATAATTACAACGAGAGTAAAATGTATGATACAACAATATGTAGTTCGACAGGATGTAACAAACGCGTATATGCACACGAACGTTGTATTACAGTAATGTGCGCGAATAGGTGATGGTGTATTTATAGTATGTGACGTGATAAGTAGGCTGGGCGAATAAAAATCGTGCAAAAAAAAACCTGATTTTCGGTGCAGCGGTTGTCGCGCGTCTGGACGGGCGCGACGACGATCGTGTTGTACTTCTGTTAAACGCTGCTGCTAAATACGGTGGGGACGTCCGGTGCGTGGCGGTAGGATTAAGGGAGGGAGAGCGACCAACGGGAGACGGCGCGCCCCTCCCCGTGGCGAGTGCGCGCGCGCGCGCACGCAACCCTTGGATTTCGGCGTCGAGGGGGTGAATGCGCGCGTAAGAGGTGGCGGAGGCGGCGAAAGGGCTGGACCGATCTGGCGTCGGCCGCGGGGTGGGAGAGATCATTATTTTCAGTGGTGGGTACGCGTAGTTTTTTCACACGCGTATCGACGACCGATATCGGAACGCGCACGTACGACGAATAAAAATATAATTACCGTTCCCCACCGCCGATGCCGGTACGAACTTCCCCGACGACCGTCACGGACACGTGTGAGACCGACCGCGCTACTCCGCGG